>NW_020956902.1:34748-54845 GCF_003031625.1 Empidonax traillii
AATTCCCAGTGTGAATTCCTGATGTGCTCCTGGCCCTCAGGAATGAAATCCTGGCTCGTTCCTCATCCCAGAGCACAAAGTGACTGTGGTGTCCCACCCTTCTGGAGCAGGAGGTTGTAGCCAGGTGGGGATCCAGGGCAAGAGGAAACGGCCTCCAGCTGTGCCAGGGGAGGCTCAGGTTGGACATGAAGAGGAATTTCCTCACTGAAAGGGCTGGAATTCGGGATCATCCAGTCCCACCCTCACCCAGCACGGACAGAATCACCCCTAACCCATGTCCCCAAGGCCACCTCCAGGTGCCTCTGGAACACTGTCAGAGAGTGACTCCACCACCTCCCTGGCAACTTATTCCAAGGCCTGGCCACTCTTGCAGAGAAATTATCTTTGTAGTATCCGATCTGCACCTCCCCTGGCAAAATCAACGAGTCCTCGGGGACGTTCTGAAACCGTGGACTGGTGGCTGAAGGTGGTACCCTGAACATCTACCACGCTGTCCTCTCACAAATCACGGCAATTTTCCCACTTGTGTCCACTCCCTTTTGTTTGCAGAGATGTTGGGAAGCAGAGGAAGGGGGAAAAGAAGGGAATTCCTTCAGGGCACCTTCCGCTCGGCCCCGGCCGGGCTCTCGGGAGCCACTGAGGGTCATGGCATTCCTACCACAGCCCCTGCAGGAGCTCTGAGGGAGGGGCCTGGGTGAGATGGGGTGACATTTTGCAGCAGCTCTGTGCTCTCCACTGTGAGCCCTGCCAGGGAACAGCAGCCTGTTGCTCTCGGCCCAGATGCTTTGGCAGATCTCACCTCATGTGTGTGGCCGCTGCTTGGCAGCGGGGCCGGTGCTGCAGAGCAGGAGGAGCAGGTGCTTTGGGTTCCTTCTGCTCATCCTGCACCAGCTCCCTGGCTTTTTTGCAGTGGGTTTGGAGCACCATAAACAATGTTGGTCTTTTTTTTGGGGTTTTAAACTCTTAGACTCAGTAAAAAGTTGGGCCCAGTGGCAGGTGCTGGATGAGGACGAGGATGAGGAGTTGTGTGGCTCCGGTTTTTGGGAGATACTGGGCTTGTTTTATACTCCCTGTTCATGGAGTGATGGAATGGCTTGGGTTGGAAGAGACCTTAAAGATCATCTCATTCCAATCCCCTGCCATGGGCAGGGACACCTTCCACAATCCCAGGTTGCTCCAACCTGGCCTTGGACACTTCCAGGGATGGGGTGTCCCAAAGCTCTCTGGGCAGCCTAAATCATCCCTGCAGGGACAGAAAGTCCTGCTACCTTGAAAACTGTTCTGTAATTGCTTTAGCTGATGCCCTGCTGGTGGTGACATTTTTTTTGCAGCCTTTTTGAAGCCTCTCTTCCCACAGTAGCCCAACACAGCCCTCAGTCCTGGGCAGGAGGCCACTTCCAGCTTCTTCCCTCTTCCCTTGGAGTCTGCTTCCCGGGAAAGAGTCAGGCTGTTAAACACTCCCCTTCCCATGTGTGTTTGCCAGAGCCCTTCCTGTGGGAGCCATGCACAAAACGGGGGGTTTATTCACTGAGAACACTCTTTTTAAACCCTAAAGTTTGAGGTGCAGTGGTCCTCAGCCTTTAAATAAAGAGTTTGTGTGTTATTTCTTCACTCTCCTTGCCTTGCAATCCCTTTGCTCCCTGCTGCTGTGACGTGGTAGGAGGTTGTGGTTCTTCAGATTGCAGCACAGCCGTGTCTGGTGCCTGTAAATGGGATGCTCAGAGTGTGCTTAGGAACTGGAATTACCCTCTGTCCGGACCAAGGACACGGCTGGGATGGAAACTCTACAAGAATCGAAAGCCTTCAGGGGTCAGAACTTCACGAACGTTTCTGCTCTGAACCGAACTTGGGAGGAGCTTCCCGCAGTTGTTGGGCTGAAGCTCGAAGAATTCCTTGTGTGTTTTTAGTGTTTGGGTCCTGGCAGTGATTTCACATCCTCACCTTTCCTTAGAAACCCTCAGGTGGAATCCTCTTCTCCCTCTGGAGCTCTCTGGAGGCAAGAAAACCCACCCCAAACAGCCAACCAGATTTCCCTTGGTGTAGTTTATATTATAATATTGGGAAGAAATCCTTCCCTGTGAGGGTGAGGAGAGGCTGGGATAGAATTCCCAGAGAAGCTGTGGCTGCCCCTGGATCCCTGGAAGTGTCCCAGGCCAGGTTGGACAAGGCTTGGAGCACCCTGGGCTGGTGGAAGGTGTCCCTGCCCATGGCAGGGGGTGGCACTGGATGATCTTTAAGGTCCCTTCCAACCCAAACCATCCCATGATTCTGTGAGATGTAGATGAAATGTAAAAGTTTTAAATTTGCACAACTTTGGTACTTGGATGGTGTTACTTCTATTATTATTATTATTATTATTATTATTATTATTATTATTGTGAGAAAAAGCCCAATTTTAATAGTTAGGAACTACTGCTTAGCCTGTGCTAGGAAAAGTTAAGCTTTAGAAGGAAAAGCAGGAGTTACACTTCAAAAGCAGCTCTCTTAAATCACAGCATCATCCTAAAGGAACAGTGACAGATTTTTGTTTGGTTTGTGGGTGGGCTTTGTTGTTTTGTTTTGGTTTAAAATGTTCTGGGTTTACATTTGTGTTACTCGAGAGAAATTAATGCAGTTTACGGTGAGCTCCACTTTGGGCTGGCGTTGTTTGGATCATTGGAGTCTGGCAGCACTAGTTTTTTAGTGGTTTTTTTAGCTGCAAGGATATTCAACCACACTCAAGTTTTGTTTTGTTGTTTTGTTTGTTTTTTTTTTTTCTTTTCTCCTTGGAAGCCGCTGCTTCAAGACGAGACAAATCCAAAGAAGTAATTACTTAAAACTTAAAAGTGCATGTCCTAAATACAGAAATGATTACGAAGGCAGGAAATTGGCCTTTCAGAGAAGTGCTTTGGAACTCGGGAGGTTTGACTTGTGAGAGCCTGGCTTTATTTCTGGTTTTAGTTGGGCTTCTCTGCAATGAGCAGCGAGGCAGAGATGGAAATGTTATTAAAACTTTTTATTGGGGAGTGATTGATTGTTTAAGGACTTGGGAAGTGTGAGTGGAGCTTGTCAGGCCCGGCTTGAGATGTCTGTAAAAAGCTGTGTCAGAATATCAGTTATCAAATCATTGGGAACACAGCAGGGGGATGGTTTAGTTACAATTTACAACCTGGGAGGACGTTATGGAATAGCTCTGGTGCTTCCAGGCCACTTTGGAGTGAGGAAAAACCTTGAATGTTGTTGTTTTTATGAACTATAATATGGATTACCGAGGACAAGCCAGCCTGGGAGTCTGGAAGGATTGTGGTTTGTAGGAATTATATCAGAATTTGTGTTATTAACACGGAGAATAAAACAATGTAATGTCTCCCAGTGCAACAGAACTGCTCTGCTTGGTGCCAGAACTGAGGATGTGCCATGAACTTCTGCTGGAGTGAAAGGAACTGCTTTAAATTCCTCCATTGGAGGGATTCCCTGGAATCCTCACACCAGCAGATTCCCTGTGATCCAGGTGGAATTCATAGCAGTGGATACTTTTTTTTTTTCCCAGTTCAGTTTTTCACTTAAAAAAGCCTCTCTGTGTTTGTAAGTCCTCCAAAAGCTTCTGGTTGACAGGAATTAGGCGTGTGAGATGTGAATTTTTTTTTGCCGGTTTGGAATTAGGAAAGCAAAGGGACTTGTAACACCAACAGGGCTGGGGAAGGAGGGGATAGAAAGTGGTTTTATAAAAACCAAGCTGGTTTTGGTTTAAAATTGAAATTAAAACCTCATCAGCTGCCTTGATGGTGACCACCAGAACGTGAGTTGGACGGACAGAGCGCTTTGCAAACCCAGCGTTGATTCTTTTAAGTGCAGAGAGTTAGGAAGGTTTTTGCATCAATCCCTCACACTGTACGTGTTCCAAACTGCACAAGTACTCGGAGATCCTCCCCCTCTCTCCTGAAAGCTGTTCTCTTTGGTCAGGTATTGAATAATTTATATCATGTGAGACTATTGCACATGATGTATTCAGCCCTTGTTTAGCTCTTACATTAATGGTTTGGCATGCTGGCTGTACATTGATATGGGAGATGCTTCCCATTTTTTCTCTACCAACTGTTTAAATATATCTTGTGCCTCAGTAACTGCAAATGGGAAATAGAATAATTCAAGTAATTTCCCCTGATGGTTTTTTATGAGGAGGAAAAGATTTCTTTTTTTTTTTTTAATAATTTTATTTTATTTTAATTTTTTTTATAATACGTAATGTGTTTGCACATTAAAGGAGAGCTTTAAAAATGAACCTGGTATTTATGGTAACCTTATGTTTAGCTGGAACAGTGGGATGTGAACAGGGAAGTTTAGACTTCAGGCCAGGTGTTGACTGGGGATAAAATACCGGGTGTTTTCCACCTCTTGGATGGTTTTCCATGTTGCCATGTAGGAAATTTATTCACTCTTTAATTACTTTTTGCACTGAAAATCGCGAGTGACGTTATTTCTGCTCGCTTTGGGGGCTGCACCAACGCGAGAAACTCCGAGTTAACTGCTGATAAAAGTGTTTCCCTGGAAGGACAGTGGAGCAGAGCAGGAGAAGGATTAGTGCTGCAAAGTCCCGGCCCAGTCGGGATTGCCTGGAAAATCTTGTAAGCCCGTGTTGGGATAACGCTGCTCCTGCTCCCTGTGTGGCTGCTCTGCTGCAGGGCTTGGCAAAGATGGGCTGAAAAAGCAGTATTTTAGTTCCAGAAGCTGTCAGGAGATAAAGAGTAGATGGCCCTGGTTTTGGGGCGTGCACGCACCGAGATACTTGCGCGTGTTTTAGGGCATCAAAGGAAAACATTTCCGCGGGTTTTCCCTCTGATAAAAGGTCCGAGATGAAGTTGTCGCGTTTTCTAAAGGAGGGAGCCGGTAAAACTTTTAATCCCTGTCGGCACCGGGGAAAAGCAGGCTGTGCGGTTCAGACCTGGAAAGTTTGGAGCGTCCTAGGGATCCGTGGAGAAAATAGGGACCTTCCCCCCCCCCCCTCTCTATCCACCACCCAGGTGAGCGGCGCAGGGAAAGTCCCGCCAGGATCCTGGGGGGGCTCCAGGGCTGCCGGTGCTTCCCACCCTGTTCACCTGGGCAAGGAGGGCTCTGCTCCCGCTGCCAGGCACCTTCCAGAGGCACTGGAGAACAGGAAGCACCCCCCCCCACCCCCACCCCGCTCCCAGGTGAGGGAATCGCAGCAGCGCTTCCACATCGCTGTGGGCTGGGAAAGGGGAGTAAAAAAAACATGCCCGGCATCGGGATCGGGATCGCTGCGGCCGCCACGGCGTAGAGGGATCCGTGGAACTCCTGGAGTGGCTTCCAGAGTAAGTCTTGTCAGTCTTTGCGTTTCGAGACGCCGGTTTTCCAAGACCCACGGCTGTGCCCGTGGGAAGGGGGTCTCTCCCGAGGAGAGGAGCCTTGGAAGCGGTGCTGGTCAGTGTGGCTGCTCTGCTCCTCCATGGATCCACACAGTCACAGGCACAGACACGACTGTTCTGGCAGATAACCTGATTTTCCTTTAAATCGCTGACCAAAATTGGCTTATTTCTCCTAGGATGCTTCAGTCCTTTTAGCGGTGGTCGGAGGAGCTGGAATTCGTTTGCTTAAAATCTGCCGGGGGGTGAATAATAATAATAATAACAGTAATAATAACAGCAATAATAGTAATAATAATATTAATAAAGGATGTTCTTTCTTTAGGGTTAAACCCAAGCCAATTGAACAGAAATTGGACAGAAATTAAACAGCAATTCGCATCCTGTGGAAAAGGGAAGGACAGGAGTAGGCTGGGATTTTAGAGGAGGTGACCTGACTTAAGGCAGTGGAAAGGGAACTTTACAGCTTTTCAAAGCCCTGGGAAGGATGGCAGCCGAGCGAGCTCCCACTCGGGGAAGCGTCGGGATTCGCTCTTCCAGCATCCCAGCCCTGGCGAAGGCGTCCCGGAGCCGGGCAGGGGAAGTTGGAATCCTACGCGCGGCGCTTATCCATAATCCCGTGTATCATGGCTGCGCCGCCCTGCCCTTGCTGTGGGGGTGAAATGTAGAACATGAGGCTGATCCTCGGGAGATGGAGCTAATTTCGCCCTAAACTTGAAAGTGTTAACAGCGCCTCGCGAATGTGACAAAGCTCAATCGCGCTCCTTGTTTATGGATCCCGCTCCCATTGGGCGCCCGCCGGCAGCTCTGCCCTGGCAACTGGGCGCGCTCATTTGCATAGCGCGCCGCCATTGGCTGGCGCGCCGGGCGGCTGCGCCAATCAGGGCGGGCGGGGCCGTGGTAGGCTATGCTAATGAGGCGCTGTTGCTGGGGCGCGGCGGGCAGCGCGTGAGGGGAGCCGGGAGAAGGAGCGGCTCCCGCTCCCGGGGAAAAACCGGGAAGCGCCTCCCGCCCTCCCGGCCGGCCCTCAGCACCGACCGACCGACCGCCCGCCCCTCAGCACCGACCGATCTCCCGGCTCCGCGCACGGCCGGCCTGGCCTTGGACGCGCTCGGGGCCCGGGTGGGGATGAGGGCAGCCGCAGCCTCGCCGGGCGACTTCGTTATATTTCCCTTTGATTTTGTTTATTTATCTGTTTGTTTTTTTAATTGAAGCGCCTGAAAGTGGCCCCTGCGGAAAGCACTGGGACACACACACACACCCCCACGCTAATAAAGTGAGCTTGGGTGTGGGTCCGGCTTGGATGTCACTCCCCGTTTCCCCCCCCCCCACACACACACCGTGTCCGAGATAAGGATCTGGAGCCGCTGTGGATATGGAATAATCTATTTATGGAACGCACACGCCTACCTTTTAAAAATGGGGGTTTTCACCGACCCCCACCCCGGACAAAAACAACCCCCCTGTGCTGCAGGTTGAGTCACGGAGCACTCGCACGTTTACCTTTCAAAAACGGGGTTTTCACATCCCTCCCACAGGCCAGAAAACACCCCAACAACCCCCTCAGCTGTAGGCCGAGTCCAGCTTTTTTAATGGAATATACAACACATTTACCTTTCAAAAATGGGGTTTTCACATCACCCCCACCCCAGGCAAAAAACTAAAACCCCAACCACCCCCCTCAGCTGTAAGTTGAGTCCGGCTTTTTTTCCTTCCCTGTGTAACATTCCTGCCTAAGAATATTGGGGAATCTGATCTTGAAGTATATTCAGTGCTTAAATCTGCATCTGTAGCTGTTTGTTTTTTTTTTTTCCTTTTGATTTTTTTCCCCCCTGGTTTCCAAACCTGCCTTTTCTCCTGTTCAATCCTGGATCACTTTTCCTTCTCCAGTCCCGTTCCCCATTCCCTCCCTTTGCCTTCCTTAGTGTCCAATTCCTGGGCTTTCTTTCCATAACTACTCACATTCCCTCTATCCAACTCAGTAAAATTGCCTGGAAGGTTACTGAATTATTTAACTGAGTAAATCCAGCAACATTCCATGTTATTTTTTGCCTTTTTTTCCTTCCCCTTAGCATAAGTATCAATATACATCTGATTTTTGGTGCCACTGGTAACTGTGGAAATTCCTTTGGCCAGCAGATTTTTGATTAAATCTGATTTTTCCTTTGGTGGAATTTTAATTTTTGACAGAAAACTTCAGGTTCAGCAGAGGTAAATTGAATTGCCCTTAAAGCAAACCTTTTCACAGGGAAACTTGGTGATTCACAGGGAGTTTTAGAAGCTGAAAACTAAGATAAAGTATAATTTGTGCCTACTTAGAGTTCGTTTGGAGCCTTCTGAAGTGCGAGTTTAAAGCATGTTTAATGAAAAAGTCGTGTCAATTTAAATGTTATGTCACCAAATTTCTGTTGTATTACGAGGTTATCGTGGTTTATAGGGTATTTTTCTCCTTATTTGACAGAGTTTGACAGAACTTTGTGTTTAATCAGTGTTTTGGTTTTCACTGGGAACTGAGGGACAGGTGTGGGGGTCTTTCAGCAAGAATAAATACGGACACAGAGTTGGAATTTAGTTGTTGGAAAACCTCTGTTTGGGATAATATTCGCACTTTATTCTTTATTTCTGCTTTGTTTTGTTTGTTGGGTCAAGGTTGGACTTGGCGGTCTTGGAGGTCTTTTCCAACCTTAATATTTCTGGTGGTTCTTCAAACTTTCACCAGGATCATAAAAAAGTAGATCTCCGTTTTCCCCCTCACCTTCATATTCCCTCTTTTTAAATGTCAGGCTTTTCATTAAATTAGAAAACTTTCAAACCTTAGAATAACTGCATAAAATCATGAAATACTCAGAAATGAGGAGGAGGAGGAGGAGAGAAAAAAAAGAAGCATCAGAAGCTCAGCCTTGGCACATTTCCACTGGCATCGGTGACCTCTGGAAAATGAGTGGTTTTTAATTTGGAGTATTTGAATAATTTGTTGTTTTGTTTTGTTTTTTTTTCTGTTTTTTTTTTCTAGTTTTAAAGCCTCTTCTTTAAATCTGGTTTATTAACTATTCAATAATAAAGCATTGATTGCTGAGATACTGAGTTTCACTCACTCATCAGCAGCCAAACTACTTGAGTTTGACCAGTGGTTTGGGATGAAGAGTTGGGAAAAGGAAAACTTCTCGTGGCAGGAAAACTCCTGAAGGATATCAGATTTTAATATGAAATATTTAATATTAAATTAGAAAGCCATAAACCCTTCCATAATAACTATTTTGTTGTGTAAATCCACGTGCACAGTTGAGGCTGTTTCTTCTCCAAATCCTTGGATATCCTCTCCTGGAGGATCTCAGGAGGGCAGTGCGTCAAAAAAAGGTGGTTTTTTTTTTACCTCACTAGTCTGTGTTCCTTGTGTTTTGAAAGCCTTTCACGTGCTGTATATTCAAAATCAGAAGTTTAAAGCCATAGACCCCTTTCATGTCTATCCCAAGTCTCCTCGTTCTGCTGAAAATCCAGAATATTACAGAAGGAAACTGTTGTTTGTGAATTCCAAGGATGCAGAAACAATGCCCACTCTATAGAATACATATGCAGCCAGGAATAATTTTATTTGGAGCACAGTCTGAAGGGGTGTCAGGGGATATTATGTTAAATACAATGGAAATAAAAAGATCTATTGTGTGGCCACCTATTGAGCAAGCTGGGCTTTCATTCTGTCCCTCAAAACAAACAGGGCATTCACGGAGCTAAAACAGCATCATAACTTATTGACATGGAGGCACTGAATTAAAGCTGGCCAAGGGTTCTGCTGTTTCCTGATTTCTGTGCCCAGCACTCCTCATTTTAATGTGCTTTTAATCCACTTCATCCAGAGGCAGAGCCTTGAATTCCCTGTGGGATCATCCATAGGTTGGGTTCTCCCTGTTCACCTGTGGAGTGGGAGGTGTTTTTCAGAGCTGCCCAAGAACACAAATGCAAAAGCAGAGTGGTCACGGAGCTTAATTTTGACTTTGGGAGTTCAGAGCACTTTGTGTTTCCTGGAGGTTTTCGCTGAGAATTTGAGGCTTCGTCGATTTAAACAAAACGTAGTTTCACTTCCACAACGTTTTCGTAGCTCTGAGTTTCTCCAGAGTGTCCTCAAAGTGATATTTATAAGTTAATGCAACTCAGATTTATATGGTGTTGCCAGTGGATTAAATGAGTTATAGGAACTCCCTTCTCTTGTTGTGGGAGAATACCCAGGGTTTGGTCCTTCTGGTACTGGATTTTTTTTCGGAGTGACTTTTTTTTTTTTGTGGAAGGTTCTTCCCACAGTGTGTCCCTGTCCCAGGTCTGAGCCACATTTTTTCCACAGGAGAGGGAAGTGGTGTCCTCTGGCTGCACAAAACCCACAAACCACGTGTGAGTCCTGCCCAAAATCCACCTCCAGGGAAGGAAAGAGCCAGGACAGGCAGTGTCAGAAGAGCCCATCAACCTGCTCTTGGCCTGTTTCTTGGGGAAAAGATCCCAGGAGAAGTTCCATGTCCCCTCCTGAGCGCTGTGTCTCCCGTGTCCATCAGGGAAGAGCAGGAGCAGGAGGAATGTGGGGGTGTGTCGGCCCGGTGAATGGGATCTGAGAGGGTGGATGTTTCTAAGTTTAGGGCTTCGTTCTGCTGGGAGACGAGGCAGTGTTTGGCTTTTTCCATGCAGGGAAGTCGCCTGAATGGTTATTGTAGGATTGCTTCTCAAGTGGCCATTCTTAAGAACTCCTCCACAATCATTTAGTTCCTCCAGAGGGGGAACTGCCGGGGGATTATTTATAACGGGATTGTTGGCTCTGCGGTGGCTGCCGCAGGTAGTTCCCTTTGTTCCCCGGGCTCTCCTGGCTTTTCCTTGCGTTCTCCCAGCTTTTCTCACTCCAGCCCGAGCAGAGTGAGGTCCCAGGACCTCCAGGTTCTCATGTGGTCATTTTGAACTCCATGCAGGGAGGGGACAATGGGCTGGGAGCGTTGCAGCAGTTCACTCAGAGTTCAGGTTGGCATTTGCTTGTTGCTCGAAAGGTGATTGTTCTCAGCTCTGAAATCCCCCCTGGTTGACATTGATTATGCTCAGCTCTGGTAGGTCTGACGTGTCTTCAGCGTGGGTTTCTTTGAACAGAGAGTTCTCAAGATGCAAGTGTTTGTTGCTGATTGCTCCCTGTCTGCTCTAGGATGTGCTGATGGAGCAAAGGGGGGCTTGGGTATTAAAGAAGTGCAGGGATCAGCCTCACTTTTCCAGGTATCACTGGACAATCCTCATGGACAGTGAGGGTTTGCCCAAGCATAGATTTTGAGAAACAAGGTGGGCCAGAACTCTTGCAAAACAGTTCACTTTGCCAAAAGCAAAAGGTGGATGTTCCATGAGGGGAGAGGGTTGTGCAGTTGCTCAGCTAACCCGGGGTTTGCTCTGAGGAGGCATTTGGCTGTTTTCACTGTCATTAATTCAAAATACAAGCAAGAAGGTGCACACCTTCACGGGGGGTGACGTAGCAGGGACTGGAAATAAAAAGAAATAAAAGAAATAAAAAGTCTGAACAAGTTCTATGCAGTGGGAACACCCTACTTGGCCTGTGGTGTTGGCCCACAAGCTCTTGAACTCTTGAGTGTGGAACTGAGATCCCCCCGTTGTGGTGACCGAGGCAGTTCACAGTTTTACCCTCTGGTGGTGTTTCCTGGCAGGTTCTCACTCACCTTCCAAAATATCCCTGAGAGGGGAGATCTCCCAACGACCCAGGCAGGGAAAGGGAGGATGGGGCAGGAGGTGAAAGGAAGCTCAACATTTTGGGGCAAAGCAATGACCTTTAGAGGGAAAATTCTTGAAGAAATGAGTCGTGCAGAGGAGAAAGTTTCACCCTTCAACCTGAGATCACAGAAACACAGAATGGTTTGGGTTGGAAGGGACCTTAAAGCTCATCCAGTGCCACCCCCTGCCATGGGCAGGGACATCTTCCTCTATCCCAGGTTGCTCCAAGCCCCGTCCAACCTGGCCTTGGACACTTCCAGGGATGGAAAACCCCCAAGGATTATTACCACTGTTAGTGGTAAGTTCTCAAACAGGGGGAATTCCTACATTTGACCTTCTAGAAGTGTGATATAAATGCTGATGGGACTTTCACTGCTTTACCTCCTCCATCCTGCCCAACCCTCAGTGGGCAGGGAAGTGTTTCTAAGGCTGTTGCAAAGGGGGTGTTATCAGCAAAGTAACTTTTTATCTCCTGGAGCCACCAAATCAGGATCAGCTGCTGCACTTGGAAGATGCTTTTGTCAATCCTGGAGGCAAACTTGAATATCTCACAGGGTCAAAATGGTTAAACTGGTCCTTTCTAGGGTTTCATTTTTAGTTGTGAGGTGAATAGGTACAAAGACACATTAAGGAAATGTGACTTTTTCAATGTTCTCCTGATTTTTGTCTGACTTTGCCTCCTTTTTTTTTATCTTTCACTGTGAATACACCTCAGTAGAATACTTGGGTAGAGCTGTGACAGAGGGACAAAGAGAGGCACTTTGAGAAGCAAAAGTGACAGAAATGCAGAGGAACCGTCTGATCGCGGTGGGGATTTTCAGGTGAAGTCCCACGTGGCAGAGGAGCTGCTCCAGCAGCTCCTGATTCCAGGAGAGGAATCCTGGCACTTACTTTCTGCTGACTTTGGTGGCACTGAAATGTGGAAATTGGAGGAGACCTTTGGAGGCCACCTGGGCCAACCTCTCCTTGCTCATGCAGGGCCACCTGGAGCTGGTTGTGCTGTGACCTGTTGGGTTTGGAGCACAATCCACCCATTTTTTTCAGGAACAGTGATCCCCTGTCGGGGTGGATCAGAGCCACCTGCAGCTGCTTCTTCTTGAATGTTTGTGCCTTGCTTTGGGTGGAAGGAGAAGGCCAGGGATGAGTTGTACCACTTGGTGACCTTAAGATACCTTTTTCTGGGAGGAGGTTTAATGTCTAAATGAAGGCATGTGGACTCTGGTCAGCATGGGAATAACAGAATCTCGAGTGGATGAGGTGGGAAATTGGATCTTGAAAAACCTGTCTTGGGTCTTTAAATTGTACCCCAAAATTGTCCCGTGTTAAACCAACTGTGGTTTATTTACAGACTCTCCAATAACCACCATATCAAGTAGTTTCTCTGCTTGGAGTTAATAATTTCTGTGATGCTCGGAAAAGTCATGGAATCACAGAACGGGTTGGGTTGGAAGGACCTTAAAAATCATCCAGTTCCAACCCCCTGCCGTGGGCAGGGACACCTTCCACCAGCCCAGGTTGCTCCAAGCCCCATCCAACTAGGCCTTGGACACTTCCAGGGATCCAGGGGTATCTGCAGAACATCCATTAAAAAGAAATCCATTTAAACCAAAGCCAGTTTGAATGAGAAAAGTACTTCCCATCCTCACCAAACAGATAAATATATTCTTGAACTTCTTCCACTGTGTTCAGGTGATGCTTTAAAGAAATGAACCCAACCTTCTTTGTGAGAAGGGAATCCATTTTTGCAGTGTCTCTATTTCCAGATAATTCTGGGCTGGGAACCTCTTTGGAGTGCAAATCTACATAAAAGTGTTTATTTTTATGCCACCCCTGAACTAACATCAGGTCAGGCCTGTTTGTAAGATAATTCCCCTCACTCCCAATCCATCATCTCTTAATGTATAGAGATCTTGCCATGCTTTTAGTTCTCTGTCACTGTTTCACAGCCTGTGACCACTTGAACTTCCAGTGCTTAGAAGGGAAAACTGATGATCCACTGCCCTTTGTTCCTTAGGTATTTCTGTCCTGTGGAAGTTCTGGATGTGGATTTTAGTCCTGCCGTGGTGGCCAGCAGATCACTTACTTTTTTTGGGTGTCTAGAACTCTCCAGATGAGCCAAAAAATCAATCTGGGAGCCACCAGAGGGTTTGTGAACCTCAATTAATGGGTGCACAGAAACGTCCCCATTTCGGGAGCGACTCCTCGACCTAAAACTAAAGGAGGTCAAGATTTCTATTCTAACCAGTCCTTCTTTCTCCCCTCATTTCTTCCTGACGTGTCACCAGGTGTTTCCAGGCAGTTGGGAGTGTTCCCTTGGGATTAGATGTCCCGGGGTAGGATTGCAGGTGTCATGGAACAAAGTCTGAGATGTGGCAAGGGCGGGGGTTTCATCAGGGCTTGTTTTTGTTGATAGCCAGGGCTGCTTTCAGCAACAAGGCTGTGAACTCCAGTGCCTTCGTTCCAGGGACAGGAAGAAGTTGTAAACATGGAATTCCTTGGCTGCTGATCCCGGTGGTTGCAGGTCTTCAACTTTTGACCCAGGTGGTTGATGTTTGTTGCTAATATGGATGAGGGTTGGTAGCACCACCAGGAGGTGACTGGGATGCCTTTGTTTGGGATGAGTTGGCCAATTCCCACCATTCATGTCATCTCCTGGCCAGGCTCCTGTGTCTCCTCGTGTCCCTGAGATTTGGGTTCGTGAAACCCCTTTATTTTTCGGGTTTGGAGAAAGGTTCTTGTAGGACATGGTTTGGATTCGTGTCTGTTGACATCAGTTTTGGTGGGGGACTTCCCTCCAAACCAACAGGTACCTGGTGGTGAAGCACAAACAGCAGATCTCCCCCAGAAATTTAAACTGGATGAATAAAAGAGGCAGGTGGATTTGGGTGGGTGTTCAGGTTGTTATTATCCAGTTCATCCTCAGCTTTGTTGTGATTTTCGGAGTGTCAGAAGGTGCTGTAAAGTCCAGCTGTGAATGACCACCCCACACCACCAGGATTTTTGGGTGTGCATGTGTGAGTTTCTGCTTTTTTTAGGGATCCAAGCGCAGAATTTTCAGAAGTTAAATTTGTTTGTATTACGTTGTGTGATTTGCCAGATATCTGTCTGTTGGCAACCTGTGGCTTGGGGTAAAAAAGTACAAGAAATAAACCTTTTAAAGCAACTGGCTCCAATTTAGAATTAATGGTATTTTTGACTGTCTGATTTAAATATTGTTTTGACTTTTACTTCAGTCACCAAGATGTTGCTAAGTGAGATTATGAGTTTTTTTTTTTTTTTTCAAGAATTAAAAGAGCAGAAAGTAGAGATCCTGGGTGATGTCTTACATATGCTCTTCCATTCTTACAGGAATGCTCAGTATAGATTGAAAAGTAACTGTACACTAAATTTTTCAGGTTTTAGAGGTGGAAGATTAACTCTGGTTCTCAGTTTTGAAAAGACATTTGACAGAAGAGTTAAAAGTAATTTTTCTCTGCAGTGTCAGGAGTTTATTTTATTTTCATTTGCAAGGCCATTTTGATACTTTGCCCTGTTATCAGAGGCACAGTAATTCCCACAAAAAAAAAAGGGAGTTTTCAGATATATCTCATCATTATATAAATGCAATTTCATCATTATTGTCTGCTGGTGCTTTGGTAGCACTGGAGGAAAACGCCAGTGGCCTGTCAATGGATATTTCACTGCTTGACTTCACTTCCCCCCTTTTAAAGTCATCATAATTATCCCATACGTAGCCTTTCTCATTTATAGCTGTTAGAATAGTATTTTGACTTCTTTATTGAATATATTTGTCAATAATCAGTGTAAAATGATGTTTGATTTCAGCCCAAGCAGCCCTGTTGCCCTGACAGGGCTGAGTCAATGATCCAGCAGAATTTGCAGTGTTTTATTTTTTTTTTCTTGACATAGTTATTTTTAAGAAAGCCAGATTGATGATCTGAGTTCATCTGCTGTTTTCTACTGCTTGTGTTTTCTTGCAGAGTTTTGCTTGTAGAGGAAATGGGGATTCCCCTCCCTTGGTCAGCTGCTTGACTGTTTAACACCTTCCTTCTAAATTTCATCTTTACCAATAATTTCTGCTTTGAGGCTGCAACTGCTGTTTGTTTGCAGTCAGGGAAGGGAATCCCACAATCATCAGGGTTGGGAAGGACCTTCAGGATCATCCAGTCCCACCAGAATCCCCCCCTAATCCATGTCCCAAAATGAGTTACTGGGACTGGGCAATGCCTTTGCTTCTCTTCTGGCACAGTCAGTCAGAAAGTTGCTGTGAGCAGCCCTGGGAGGCACAACTTGGGGTGTTTTCCTGGCTTTTGGGGAATCCACACACAAAATTCCTGTGTTTGGAAATAAGCCCTGTCAAATTCGGATTGACAGGAGGGGTGAGAAAAGGATTGGAGTCATGGAATGGTTTGGGACGGAAGGGACATTAATGATCATCTTGTTCCACCCCCTGCCATGGGCAGGGACACCTTCCACCAGCCCAGGTTGCTCCAAGCCCCGTCCAACCTGACCTGGGACACTTCCAGGGATCCAGGGGCAGCCACAGCTTCTCTGGGAATTCTCTCTCAGCCCCTCCCCACCCTCACAGCCAAGAATTCCTTCCTGATATCCAATCTAAACCTACTATCATTGAATTTGAAGTCATTCCCCTTGTCCTTTCACTCCAGACCCCCTGTAGTTGATCTTCCCTCGAGGATGATTTCTGGGTTCCCAACCTGTCAAAACTCCGGTGTCTGAAAAAAAAAAATCGGATGAGCTCTGCGAGCCGGGATGAGGAGGGGAACGCTCTGAACTGAAACCACTCCAACCACCTCCCCTTGTTCTTTGCAGGAGGAGAGACTTCAGCATGCAAACCTTCATCTGTTCGGCTTGCACCATCGTTTTCATTCCATGCTGCTGGCCTTCAGATGGCTGGACAGATGTCCCACTCCCATCAGCAGTACAGTGACCGGCGGCCGCAGAACATCAGTGACCAGCAGGTGTCTGCCTTATCCTACGCTGAGCAGCTCGAGCAGCCACTCCCACTGACAAACCAGGTGAGGGTGACAAACCGGAGCTCCTGCAGGTGTCACCGTTCCTGCAGACGCAGCCGTGGAATCACGGGGTGGTTTGGGTGGGAAGGGATCTGAGGGATCGTCCGGTCCCACCCCCTGCCACGGGCAGGGACACCTTCCACTAGACAAGGTGACTCCAATCTGGCGTTGGACACTTCCAGGGATCCAGGGGCAGCCACAGCTTCTCTGGGAATTCTATCCCAGCCCCTCCCCACCCTCCCAGCCAAGAATTCCTTCCCAATATCCCACCTAACCCTGCCCTCCTTCAACTTAAGGCCATTCCTCCTTGTCCTATCACTCCAAGTCCCTCTCCACTTTAATGTGTCACACAACCATAAACTGCAGCCTCAGGGCATTTATTTCTTTTCAATTGTTTTGTTGTTTTGTTTATTTTGTTTACCTAAATAACTCCTGACTCTTTAAGGATGGGTAGACAGCTAAGTTCCTTGAAGTTCATTTTAAACATCTGGTACACATTTGTTGTGATTCTTCTACTTAGACAGTCTTCCCTCTTGTGTTAAGGAAATGCTCCAAGTGGAGAGTTCTAAAGAGAGTTTAATAACAGTGTTTGTTTGGTTTTTTTTTAATTTTTATGCTGCTTGTTAGAATATAATTACTTTATTACTTGTTCTCATGGACAGTGTTTTAATGCAGTGCCACTGGTTGGTGTATTTGGTGTATTTGCACAAAAATATATTATTAAGGAAGATACACTTCTTTTTTTTTCTTAAAAAGCAACATCTAAAGCTGTGCTTTAGCACTGGGGTTTCCTTACTACTAATTTACCACTTACATTGCAGGGGGGTAACACGGACACAGGGATTAGGATGTGCTGCTTTTGAGCTCCCAGTAGCCACAGGAGCTGCTTTTCCTCTGGAGAAGTGGGAATTTTTTTTGTCGTTTTTTAAATGTTAAAGACACTTCTGCAGGGAGAGGAATGGAGTGGTGAGGATGGGAATGGTCAAACCTGCTCCTAGAAACAGGGTTTGAGGGTCTACAAAGGTATTTTATGTGACTTTTTGTAGGTTAAAGGCGCCCCCAAACCTCCCCAGCGAGGTTGGTCAGTCAAGAAGAAAAGTTGCTGGTTCCTTAAACGTTTTAAGGCACTTCAGGGCTACAACCCTGTGTGAGCTGTAGTGACATCAGTGCTTGCTTGGTCACGTTTTCATACCAAACTCAGGGAATTTTAGGTTGTGTGGATGTTACCCCACGTGAGGAAATGACCAGCCTGACACCTTGGTGATGGCAGTGGGGCTGTCTCTGCACCACTGACACTATTTTATAGAATAAATTCTTATTTTTTCAGCTCCATCTTGTTTTTTTTTTTCTGCATTGTAGCTTCTGTTTTCCTATTTTACTGAAGTCTTTATTGTCCTCTGCCCAAGCAGCTCAGAATTGTCACTTCTTTATCCTTTCAGCACCCTTGGCTTTCGTGGTGGGCAGCTTATTGAAGTCTCCTGGCTACTTGTCTTTTGTGCCTCTATCTGAGTTCTTGTGCTTCTCCTCTCAGCCAGTCCCACCAGGAGTTCTCCAGAGCAGGTTCCTGGTGGGAATGGGGGCTCTGTGGGAGCCTCCTGGGGAGTCTCAATGGCTTTTTGCCTTTGCACTGATCTGATCTGCACAACCCAATCCAGCTGAGATCTCCGTGCTGGTGGCTCAGATCATCTGCTCTACACCTAAACAAATCCCTTGTTCTTTCTCTTAGAGTTTTCCAGCTCTAGTTCGTCCTGATCCAAACTCTTTTATCTCATAAAAGCTGTGACTTTCTGTGGCTGAGTGTCACATCCAGGGATGGGGACTCCACAATCTCCCTGCTGGGCAGCCCCTTCCAATGTTTAATCACCGTTTCCAGGAAGAAATTCCTCCTGATGTCCGACCTGAGCCACTCCTGGCACAGCTTGAAACTGTTCCTTCTCCTGTCCCTGTTCCCTGGGAGCAGAGCCCGACCCTTCCCAACTCCCCCCTCCTGTCAGGGACTTGCAGAGCCAGAAGGTCCCCCCTGAGCCTCCTTTTTTTTCCAATGTTGCTTCCTATCCTTGAGAAAATCCTCTTTTTAACAAGCAGCAAAAGGCTGAACGTTGGAGAAGGTTTGATAGATGGATCTGACACGGCCATAAAAACAGGAGGAGGGAAGAGGTAACTTCTGGACAGTTGGCTCAGCTTGGCTGCTCCAGCCTAAAAGTAACTTATTCGGTGCCCTAAAAGTAATTTTTCTGGGTGGAAGTGTCCACCAGTTGGTTGATAACGAGCTGCCAACCCCTTTGCTCCCCAGAGGGCCCGTTCCCCGGTGATGGAGTAGCCGGGGGCACTCCAGGAAACAGGAGTTTCCCGGGAAGCTCCAGGTAAGGAGAGTCTTTCCCGAGCTCCAACCCCCCTCTGGTGGCCAAAGGGCCGCGGTGCTTGTGCTGGGAAAGCCAATCCTCTCCCAGATTCCCTCCTTTCCAGAAAATCCCTCTCTTAAATAATTGCCTTTTCAGGTTATTTTTTACTGCAACTGACTCTTTTTGTTTGTTTGTTTGTTTGTTTTTGAGGATATTTTCTGGTTCAGGTTCCTGTAATCTCTCATAAACAGGGAATGGGGAAGCCAGGCCTTGAATGAGAATTTATTCCTTTTATTCCTGCTCTGCCCTGCTGGGATTTTGATTATATTGGTTTGCAGGCCATATTCTGCCGGTTTAGGAACCGTTCACAGTTGGAGATTAAAGATTGTAAAAAATGTAAAATTTTTTGCAATGTAAATATTGTGCCGTTCAAAAACAGGAACAACAATTTATATTAAAATATATAAAGTATATATACTTATATACATATACATTTATATATCCCGTTAAAATACCTAAAAATGACGCTCAAAATTTTATTTATATAATCTTCTCTTGCACCTCTTGCTTCCTGCCTGTGCTCCCCAAACCCATCATTGATTGACAAGGCTCAACCAACAGGAAGACACCCCAAACCCAGCCACTTTTCACTTATTTATGAGGGTGTAAATAGCAATAAAAAACTTCCAGCTCTTTTCCTTTTTAACTTTTTCCTTCAGTCTTAAGGCTTTTGTTTCCCAAAAAGTTCTGGGTCCTGCTCGTGGTTTTGGGGTCTCTGCCAAGAGCCAGAACCAACTTCAGGGAGCTGTGGGAGCAGAAAAGTTGGGATCTGTGGGATCTTTCCCCCTTTAACAATCCCAAACTCCTATTTCTTTGTCCATTTTTAACTGGCTGCATCTTGTGAGTTCAGCCTAACCTGATGGGGAAATAAGATAAGAAGCTCAAAAGTTGTCACAACTTCAAACAAGTGGGGTGTTTTTAATTTTGACTCTGCACTGATGTTTGTCTCCATCCCGGGAGATGAAACTGCTTCAAGTGAAGAACAGAAAGATCAGAAAATTGATTTAACTGCCCCAGAGGTTGAGGTGGATTCACAGGCAGATTTTGGTAACAAATTCCAAGGGTTCAGCTTTCAGGAAGCCCCTGGGATTGGCAGGTCGGGCTGATGCTGATCACTTTTATCTCTGTTTATCTGAGGTCACTTAGCACCTGCATGATCCCTGCTTTTACTGACCACATCTTGGCCAGAGATTTTATTGATCACAACCAGATCAGGGCCAAGTTCTTGCCTTAATTCACATCCTTAATTCAGTTAAAAATCCTTAATTCAGTCATTTCCACTGCCTGATTAACATTATGGTAAGTGAGGGACTTCACCAGACTCTGTCCTGAGTGTGAGCCTGTCAATTAAACAACTCATCACAACTGCAATTCTTGCTAAAAGTTCCCTTTCTACTGTAAAATCTTCATTATTTACCCCATTCATTGTTTATTCCAGTTGTAAAATGGAACATGCAGTTTACACAAGCTGAATTTATCTTTTTTTCCCCTCCTTTTTTTTAATGGTAGTGGATCTTTCTTTTTAAAAAAAAAAAAAAAAAAAAAAAAAAAATCTGAATT
>NW_020956902.1:55073-67426 GCF_003031625.1 Empidonax traillii
AAGTTCCCTTTCTACTGTAAAATCTTCATTATTTACCCCATTCATTGTTTATTCCAGTTGTAAAATGGAACATGCAGTTTACACAAGCTGAATTTATCTTTTTTTCCCCTCCTTTTTTTTAATGGTAGTGGATCTTTCTTTTTAAAAAAAAAAAAAAAAAAAAAAAAAAAATCTGAATTCAAGCGTCCTGTGAACAGAATATATACTTCCATAATCAAAATAAAATGCATTTAATAAGGGAAAATTTTTATTTTATTTTACTTTGGTTTATTTTATATTATTTTATTCTATTTTATTTTATTATTTTTATTTTATTTTATTTTAATTTTATTTTGATTTATTTTTATTTAATTTTTTTTATTTTAGATAATAAAACCTATGTCCAAAGAGAGAGAATTTTGCTTTCTCTTCCTTTTTTCACCAAACCCAAAAGGCTGTGCTGGTTCAAACAACACACCTGAGTTAAAAATCACATTTTCCTTAAAACATGGTTTGTCTCAGCTGTGTTGAGTATCAGTGAGGCTCTTGGCTGCCTTTTTTAGGGGTGTTTATTGACACAAATAATTGAAATTAAAGTAGTTCTTGTCTCTCAGACAGAAATTCCGGCAGCTCTTTGATTTTAGGCCCCTTTGGGGTCAGTTTTCAGGAAGCTCTGAGGTTGCAGTGTTGCTCTCTGGCCACCAGATAGAGACTGAACTTCGTGAAAGATTCTCTTCCCTCTCTTTTTTTCCATCTCTTTTCCCCTTTCCTTTGGTGCTGATGATCCTTGGCAGCCCAGGCAGGAATCAGGGTTAATTTGGGAGTGTTAAAAATGGAAATGTTGGACAACGAGCACTTGGCTCCACCCTCTTCCAGCCCCAGGAAAGAGGGAGCAAAAAATCTCTCTTGAAAAGAGAAGAGAATGTTACAAAGTAAAAAATATCAAAGGAAGAGAGGGGGAAAAAAAAAAAGCTTAGTTTTTTTCTCTTTTCCCACCCAAAACTTTATGAACCTGGGAGAGCAAAACCAGCACCTGTTGAGAAGCTCCTGCAGGTTCAGGTGAGGCCTCTGGAATGTGGGACTGTCCAAATCCAGCACAGCTTTTAAATAAAAAACTGACTGCAAGAACCAGAGGAGTGGCCTTCAGGATTTTAATAGTTATTATTTAATTATTACAATAATTAGGGAACAGCAACAAATCAGATCATAATTCATTATTTTTTTTCCCACCGGGCTGCTTATTTCAGAGTGCAAATCAGATTTAGTTTTGAAGTAAGCAAGGAAATTTGACTTATAAATTAGAAAATAAACATGAAGGCTGGTCCTCCAAATTCCCTTTCCAGCTTAGAGGAACGTTAGATGTGAATAGTTGATGTGAACTCTGGAATTCTTCCGCGGGGCTGTGGGGAGGGAACCAAAGGAGCTCCACTTTAGGTGGGGTTTGTTTGTTTGGCAGCTGAAAGGAAGCAACAAAAAACGTTTTGTAAACATCGAGTGGTTTGTGTAGGGAACTTTCAGAGGGTTTCCTGCTGTTCACAAAGTTTTATGACTTGTAATAAAAGAGGATTTATGTCCATCCCCCTGTCCGTGTGCTCCGTGCGCTCGCTGGAGCTGGGATTTCTTGGGGACCTGAGGGCAGGTCCAGTCTCAGAAGCATAAACTTTTATCATTTCTTTCTGTGAGACCTATTTTGGGTCACTGAGATGTGATTTTAAAAAAAAAAAAAAATTATTTTGTCTTTGAATTAAAAAAAAAAACCCCACCTCTTTGCACAGCAACCATAGTAATATTTATTATTTATGATAATATTTAGTATTTTAAATAAAAATTTAGTATTTAAAAAAAATTTAGTATTTTAATTAAACATTGTATAATTTAATGTTATAAAACTAAATTTAGTGTTATAATACTAAATAGTATAGAATACAGTATGATTTAATATTATAACATTTACTAATATCTATTATTTAGTAATATTCAGGTAGTAATATTTCATTAAGTAATTTAATATTTACTATTAGTTATTATTACTTATTAATAAAGCAATACTGTAGAAGATGGAGGAGCAGTTCCACTTCTCCTGGTCATTATTTAGTTCAATAATATAAAACATCCACGAAACAACTTTTTCTGGATAAACCCAGGATATAAACCCAGGATAAACTGAGGAATAACCCCAGGCCCCAGCCCAGGCTGTGGAAGGACCTGGTGGACAATGAGCTGTCCCTGGGAGCCAAATCCATCGGGAAGAGCCTTTCCAGAGGGTCAGGGAGGGGATCCTGCCCCTCTGCCCAGCCCTGGGAGGCACATCTGCAGGGCTGGGTCCAGCTCTGACCCCTCAGCACAGCAGGGACAGGGAGCTGCTGGAAGATGATTCTCCTGCGGAGATTCCAAAGGGATGGAGCATCTCTGGGAGCAGCAAAGGCTGAGGGAGCTGGGGCTGTTCAGCCTCCAGAGCACACACTGAGAGGGGACCTCCCCAGGCTCTGGCAGAGGATGCACCAGTGCTTGGACCCATCCTGTGATCCGGTGATTTCTTGCATCATTGTATCATCACTCTATCATTAAATTCCTGTTTTTCCCCCTCATTTCTTATTCCAGAGGCGGATGCCCCAAACTTTCCGTGATCCAGCCACTGCTCCACTGAGGAAACTCTCCGTAGATTTGATCAAAACATACAAGCATATTAATGAGGTAACGGCTCCCTGGGGTGCTCTGAGGGCAGGGGTTTGGTGCAACACCTCATTAATGTATTTTCTACAAATAATACCATGAAAAGATCAGAAACATCAAGTTTTCTCTCAGTTGTTCCCATTTGAGATCACTGATGTCCTGGTCCAGCACAGGAAATCTTTCATCCTGGAATTTATGTTCTCTTGTTTTCTAAACAAATGGTTTTTGCACGACAAAAGAATTACGAGTGGCACAAACACACTCTGAGCCCGAGCTGTAAAACTTTATTAAATGTCTCTGAGGGCTTCTAAGGAAAAATACTGAAGTGTTTTCGCTAAATTATTTGATTAAATCCTACTGGCAAAGGTAAAATACACAAGCAACCAATTTCACCCTCAGGTTTACTATGCAAAAAAAAAACGGCGGCATCAGCAGGGCCAGGGAGATGATTCCAGTCACAAGAAGGAGAGGAAGGTTTACAACGACGGCTACGACGACGACAACTACGATTATATCGTGAAAAATGGGGAGAAGTGGATGGACCGGTATGAAATCGACTCTTTAATAGGCAAAGGATCCTTTGGACAGGTAAATACATCATTATATATACATATATATAATTTATATGAATCCTAATTGCATTTAATCTGAGGTGCTATTCCTGAAATTAAAACTCTTTTTTCTCAGTGCTGTTTCACAAAGTGTCTGCTCAGGACACTCATGTTTCGTGCAGCTTCAGGTAACCTTTGGATATATTGGATTTTGTAGCTCTGGTAAAGCATTTTTACAAGGAGAAACCCCTCAACCTTTTGCCATCAGCTCTTTGGCTTAGTTTTTTTAAAATGAAAGCAATAAACTAATCCCGGAGATCACCTGCTGTAAATGTTATTAGTAGCATTTATTTGGGCTGTTTGTAGCCGAAGCTCAAGAAAAAAGGCTGGAAGGAGGATGGGGCTTTTCTTTTGTTGTTTTTTTTCCTTTTCTTTTTTAGTTTTTCTCAGATTTTTACCAGTCCTTTTGCATTGTTGGTTTAGGTGATTTTAAAATTGTATTTTCCAGTCCTTTGACAGTTTTGGTTTAGGTGATTTGATGATTTTATTTCTCAGTCCTTTTACAGCATTGGTTTAGATGATTGGATCATTTTATTGATTTATTAAACAACAAATGCTTATTATTGATTGGATATTTATTAAATATTTATCATATGTGATTTTACTGCCATATTTATTCATGTCAAGTGCCCTCACTGCAATGAATGTCACACGCTGGGTGGTAGCTTTGTTGGGGTATCAAGAAAAGAAGTCGAATTAAAAAGAATAAAACTTCTGGAAGAGTTTTCCTGAGTTTAGAAAAGGGAGTTTGAAGTGTTTTGAAAAGTGGAGAGGTTTTCCTGACGGGTTTGGCTGCTCTGTTGCAGGTTGTCAAGGCCTATGACCGAATGGAGCAGGAGTGGGTAGCCATCAAAATCATCAAAAACAAGAAGGCTTTCTTAAACCAGGCCCAGATTGAAGTCAGACTGCTCGAGCTGATGAACAAACATGACACTGAGATGAAGTACTACATAGGTATTTCAATCATTATTCTCCATTTTTACTTATTCTCAATATATTGCATTTTCCCATTTTAACAGGGTGCTCCTGGTCCTAAAGAAATACCAAAAAAAAAACACCCCACACTTTAAAATTATTCATATGACTTTCCATTTTTGCTTTGTGCCAGCCAGAATTAAAATATGGAAGGTGATTTGTGACTTTGCAGTGTTGAGATCTTCTGCAGGGTTTTCTTTTTTTTTTTGTTTACAACCAGTTAAGGACACCTGGAGAAGTTGCCATGGACCTGTGATGGTCTTTGAATATATCTCAGATTATCTCACAACTGCACACATTCTATAGGAATAACAGAATACAGAACATAATATTTTATGGGAATATTATGTATTTTATAATATTCCTATAATATTCCATTATAGGAATAATAGAATATAGAACACAATATTTTATTTGGGGTTTTTTTCCATGTGTGTTTAAAAAGCTCAAAATTTGGTATAACCACCAATATTAAGATTTGCCCATTTACAGCTCAGAAAATGTTTGAAATATTATTATTATTATTATTTTGACTGTTCCTGTAGGTTGGAGTGTTGTTCCCTTGACTTATTATTGTAAAGCTACTCAAAATTTATGGTAATAATGAAATCAAGGCAGCTCATGTAAAAAGTTTATTAAATCCCATCTATCCCGTGGAGCAGAGAATTGGGGGAAAAAACGATGGAGAGGAGGCAACCCCATGCTGTAAAGAGAGATGGAGAAGGATGAAAAAGAGTGATTAAGGAAAATTAAACTGGGTTTAAGCATTTCTTAGTTTGTAGGAGCCCAAATACCAACAGCTGTGCTTTCCTGGTTCGTGTGTCTGTGTTGGATTCCTGATTTTTCTTCCTGTAGCTTGGAAAGAAATGTTTGAAATAATTTTAACATGCATTGGCATTAAATTATTTTATGATTTAGTCACTTAAATTTTAACTTGTTCTGTGTAACATCATATTCAGAATGCATTTTATGTATTCAGTGTCAAAGCTTTTGAGGCATTTTTAACTTGAATTTATTAATGGCAGGTTTGCATAAAACAAAACCTAAACTTGTCAGTGCCCCATGTCAGAAAGAGGTTAAAGACATGACCAGTTTCAGATAATTAAGAGCAAGTAAAGGCCATCAGCAAAAAAACTCTTGGAATTTAAAATTTATAGGGAAGAACCTGTCCCAGGTGAGTTGTGAAGGACACAAAGAACTGGCTCGTGATAGCAGAGAAAACAAATCCACGGACACCAGGTTGACACAGGACACCAAAAATCCCCCTTCATTAAAAATCTGAATTCTCATCGTGCTGATATTGGCTCAGCATTTTATTATGGCAGAAAGGGGAGTGTGGGGCTTTTTATCTGAGGTGTTTTTCCTGTTTCAATTTTCTTGTGGCAACCTGAGCACTTGGCAGGCTGACAAACAGATGAATGGAATGAATATTTCACTTATTTCGTGGAAAAAATAAATAGATTGGTTGCTTTCAGAAACTCAGATTGTGCCTGGTTGAAATGAATACAATGCCCTGGGGAGCATTGATTTTAATTGATTTTAATCAATTATTTTTAATTATTAACTGAGTAATCAATTGAAGTCACGGCTTACAAATTGGAGTTTATAAATGAATCTGATGTTTCCTCTGTAAATGTAGGGGAGTGGTAACTTGCTTTGGTAAGTAATTTTTTTTTGGATAATACTGAGGATGTGTAAAATACCCCTCTGTACCTCAGGCCTGCCAGAAATATTCTGTAAAAATAACACGGAACCAGGAGAAAAGAAAATAATACTCCTTTGCTTAACTCCTAACTCAGCTCCTTAAATACTGAGTGAATCATTGTGTTGTAATTAGCACCTAATTGCCAGCACACAGGCCACGTGTCAATGAATTTTTCTCTCCCCCTCTCCCAAGTGCATCTGAAGCGTCACTTCATGTTCCGGAACCATCTGTGCTTGGTGTTCGAGATGTTGTCCTACAACCTGTACGACCTGCTGAGGAACACCAACTTCAGGGGGGTGTCCCTGAACCTCACCAGGAAGTTTGCCCAGCAGATGTGCACGGCTCTGCTCTTCCTGGCCACCCCCGAGCTCAGCATCATTCACTGTGACCTAAAACCCGAGAACATCCTGCTCTGCAACCCCAAGCGGAGCGCCATCAAGATCGTCGACTTCGGCAGCTCGTGTCAGCTGGGGCAGAGGGTGAGCAGGGCTCCAAGTTCTATTTACATGGTGGTTTTGGGTTATATTACCCAGCTGGCTCGTTTAAATTTCGCTGGTGACGATTTTAAAGTGGTAATCTAAGTGTAAAATAGGGTGTTGGAGATCAACAGCCCGCGGGAGCTTCGCAGGTGAGTTTCAGAGTCACGGAATTGTTAAGGTTGGAGAAGACTTCTCAAGCCCATGGTGACTCTGGGGGATGGTCCCATGAAGGACTGGATGATCCCTGTGGGTCCCTTCCAGCTCAGCACATTGTGGGATTCTGTGACTTTTAAAATCATCGAGAGGCCTTCTAAGATCATCAGGTCCAACCACCAAGTTCTCGTGTAAACCATGTCCTCAAGTGCCACATCCACACGTTTTTTTGAGCACTTTCACACTCCACCACTTCCCTTTAGTGCCCTAGTAGATAAAAATCTACCTCAGTGATAAAATTCCACCTGTTTTGTTCTCCTTGGCTGCGTTTTTGTGCCACGTCAATGGAAAATGCACCAGCACTTGGTTGTCTGCAGTGCTGTCAAATAAAATACTTTTATTATTATCTTATTCCATATATATATATTAGCTATTATCTTATTATTTTATTCCCTATTTATTACTCCTTCCATCCTTTAGCATGTCCTCTGTTTATTACTGGTTATACTACAGATTGGGCCATTATGTGAAAAGAATTCAGAAATTAATGGATTAACAAAATTCCCCCAGTTCTCACTTGAGAAATTGGGATTGGCCATTCCTTTTTTCCATTGAGGGCAGATCAGAATATTGAATACTGCAGTGAATGGTGAGCCATAGATTTACATTCATTAAAGGGCTTTTAATACAGATAAACTACACCCTAGAAACTTTTCACCCCGGGGTGAAGGGAGACACGAGGAGGTGAAATGACAGCTGGAATTATTTATGTCAATAATAAGATGATTTTGAGATGTTAAGATATAAATGAATGACAACATGAGTAAATCTGAGCCTTTTCTTGGAGAATATTAATATTTTCCTCAGAATTAACAGTGACATATTTTTGTAATATAATTTATAGGTATTTTAAGTATCACTGATCCCTTTCCCCACACCAAACCGATATTTCCTGGGAGTTGTTTTTCATCCTGTGGAATTGTCCGAGTGGCCTTGGCTGCTCTTTCTGACCTTCACGTGCTTTCTTCCAGATATACCAATATATCCAGAGCCGTTTCTATCGATCACCAGAGGTGCTACTGGGAATGCCTTATGATCTTGCGATTGACATGTGGTCCCTGGGGTGTATTTTAGTGGAGATGCACACTGGAGAGCCTCTCTTCAGTGGGGCAAACGAGGTATGTTATGGACAAAAATCAGATTATTTTTTACTTCGTGCCCATGGTGGTTTCCACCTGTTTAATTGTAATGCATAAATGAGAGAAGTCTGCAACTCTGAAGTGACTGAGTGTCAATAACAGTCTGCTTCTCCCTCTTACTCCTTATTCACTGGTTTGATTTGTACAGGATGGGGTTTTCTTTAATTAATTAATTAATTTAGAGCTTGTTCTGGCATGCGGACATTTGGGACACTGCTTGGCTGGCTGCCACTTGCTCCTCATAAATCCTTTTTTTTGTTTGGAACAGGTGGATCAGATGAATAAAATAGTGGAAGTTTTAGGGATACCACCTACCCACATCCTCGACCAAGCACCAAAAGCAAGAAAGTTCTTTGAGAAGTTGCCAGATAGCACTTGGAACTTGAAGAAGACCAAAGATGGAAAAAGGGTAGGTTAAATAATCAGATTGATTGAAAAAAATAATTTTCATCTATATAGATATATAGATATAATTAATATTTTATCTGTATTTTATGATATTATATATTTCTATTTTGATATATTTCTATTTCTGTATATTTATGCTTCTATATTTCTATTTTGTATATATTTCTATTTTTTGTGTATATTTCTATTATTATATATTTTTCTGTTTTTGTAAATATTTCTATTTTAATATATTTTTCTATTTATATTCTCTATATATTTATATATGTTGATATATCCTTCTAATACATAAATGGTGAGGTGTTACTTTGGTTTGTTTGGAACTTGAAGAAGGCCAAAGATGGAAAAAGGGTAGGTTAAATAACCAGGATGATTGAAAAGAAGAGATATTTTTATATTTTTATATATTTTATATATTTTATATATTTTATATATTTTATATATTTTATATATATAAATGGTGAGGTGTTACTTTGATTTGTGTGGAACTTGAAGAAGGCCAAAGATGGAAAAAGAGTAGGTTAAATTACCAGGATGGTTAAAAAGAAATAAATTCTTTTACATATATATATATAAAAATTACACACAGATACATATATATTATATATAAACATATATGTATTTTATATATGTATATATATTCTTGTATCTAAATGGTGAGATATTACTTTGATTTTTTTGGAACCTGAGAAGACCAAAGATAAAAAAAGGGTAGGTTAAATAACCAGGATGATTAAAAAAAATTCTTATATATGTATATATATATTTAAAATATTTATATATTTAAAATACACACACACACACACGTATATATAATATAAATGTATATATTTTATATTTATGTGTATAAATGGTGAGATGTTACTTGGCTTTTTTTGGAACTTGAAGAAGAGCAAAGATGGGAGAAGGGGAGTTTAAATAGCCAGGATGATCTATAATATTATATACCTATAAATACACATTTATTTTCTGATATCTAAGTGGTGAGATGTTACTTTGTTTTACACCTTGTCTTCCTCAAAATGGACTTTCACTGTTGCTCTGTCTCATCCATAGAATAATACATTCTGTAACACTGCATAGTTTCTTGCTTTGATTTGCCTTCACTCCCTCTACAATTAAACTCTGCACCCCCAAAGCTTCATTCAATTCCACCCCTTGACCTCAAACAATTCCCACCTTCCCGCCAGGAATACAAACCGCCCGGAACTCGCAAACTTCACAATATCCTGGGAGTTGAGACCGGAGGGCCGGGCGGGCGCCGGGCTGGGGAGCCGGGTCATACTGTAGCCGACTACTTGAAGTTCAAAGACCTCATCTTAAGGATGCTTGACTATGACCCCAAGACACGGATCCAGCCCTACTACGCCCTGCAGCACAGTTTCTTCAAGAAAACAGCGGATGAAGGTACAAACACGAGTAACAGCGTGTCCACCAGTCCTGCCATGGAGCAGTCGCAGTCTTCAGGAACCACCTCTAGTACATCTTCGAGCTCAGGTGAGGTTTTGTTGTGGACGGGTCACTGGGTTGTGTTTCCTAGAGGAAATCTTGACCACGTGAATCAGCAGAGGGTGGTTGGCACTGCCCAGGCTCCCCAGGGCAGTGGGCACGGCCCCAAGGCTGCCAGAGCTCCAGGAGCGTTTGGGCAACGCTCTGAGGGACAGGGGGGATTGGTGGGGTGTGCTGGGCAGGGCCAGGGGTTGGACATAATGATCCCTTCCAGGGTATTCCATGATTCTGTGAAATGTTGTCGTCTTTTCCTCCTGTTGAAAACCCAAAAACATCGACCACGCTCATGAACCCATTCTTTTAATCAGCTGGAAAAAAAACCACTCCATGAGCAAGAATGCGAGTGATTATCCTGTGCTTCCACCTTGGAGCAGTTCAGGAATCTTCACTCAGCCACTGTTTCCCAGCTTTGAATTTGGAACCCCTTGACTTAACTGGGCACGTTCTGGTTTTCCAGGTGGATCTTCCGGAACGAGCAACAGCGGGAGGGCACGGTCGGACCCCACGCACCAGCATCGACACAGTGGTGGGCACTTCACTGCTGCTGTTCAGGCAATGGACTGTGAAACACACAGCCCACAGGTAGGTCTGAACAGGCCACTTCGGTGGTTTATTGTGGTGCAGAGCAGATAAAAATGGAAATTCTCCCAAGTGGACACTTAATGCACAAACTGGCGTGTAGATAGACCGTGGTGTTGTAGTAACCTTTAACCAGCTGTGTTGTTCCAGAGGGTCCTCTAACGCTGTTGGCACCACTCAAGGTATGAACTTCAACATAATTAAATTACTTTTAGTTTGCTTATTGTCTCCCTCATCCAGAAATCAGGGCCTTGTCGCCCTATGTATTGTACAAATATTGTTTATTATTCCTATTACCTAGAGCTGTTTGTAGAATTTTGACAGCAAGGTTGAACTTCAACTGTTTGTTAGAAAAAAACCACCCAGAATGCAAAAGTTATTTTTCTTAATGATTCCTAAACCTATGCTTGCATTTCTGGGATAATTTTGCAACTGGAAGGCTTGGTTAACTTTTCTAAAAGTTGGCATAAGTATGAATAACTCTCATATAATATGAATCTCTCATATAATATATATAACATATGGATATATATAAGATAATATGTATGAGATATTCATGCTGTATATATTATACTGTATTTATATTATATATAAATATATTATTTAAGCTGTATTTATATTTATATTATATATATAAATGAATATATGCAGCATGAATATCTCATACAATATGAATACCTATATGAATATATTGAATATATGTGAATATTTATGATATGAATCTCTCATATAATAGGAATACCTATATGAATATATATATCTTCACATAGATTAATATGTAGAATAGGAATCTCTGATATACTATGAATACCTATATGAATATATGTACAATATTAATATACAATATTAATGTCTCATATAATAGGAATACCTATGTGAATACATGTAATATATGTGAATATTTACAGTATGAATTTCATATAATAGGAATAACTGTCAATAATATGAATCTCTCCAATGTTGCAAACATTCAAGGAACGCCTGGATGTGACACTCAGTGTCTGGTTGACCAGATGGTGCTCCAAGGTTGGACTTGATGCTCTTGGAAGTTCTTTTCCGCCCTTGATAAGTGTCTGGTGCTGTGGAAATGGGTGGATTTGAGCCAGCATTTTAACCCTGCTTGTGCTCCTTGCCAGGTCCGGCAGCAGTTCCCTCCCCCGATCGGTTGGACGGCCACCGAAGCCCCGACACAGGTCACTGTTGAAAACCACCCAGTCCAAGAAACCACCTTCCACGTAAACCCTCAACAACAGAATGCATTACATCATCACCACGGCAACAGCTCCCACCACCACCACCATCACCACCACCACCACCACCACCATGGACAGCAAGCCTTGGGCAGCCGGACCAGGCCGAGAGTCTACAATTCTCCAACAAACAGCTCCTCCACCCAGGATTCTATGGAGGTGGGCCACAGTCACCACTCCATGACATCCCTGTCTTCCTCAACTACTTCTTCCTCTACATCTTCCTCCTCTACTGGTAACCAAGGCAATCAGGCCTATCAGAACCGCCCGGTGGCTGCCAACACCTTGGACTTTGGACAGAACGGAGCGATGGACATGAATTTAACAGTCTACTCAAACCCACGCCAAGAAACTGGCCTGGCCGGACATCCCACGTACCAGTTCTCTGCTAACACAGGGCCCGCTCATTACATGACTGAAGGACACCTTGCCATGAGGCAAGGCATTGATAGAGAAGAGTCTCCCATGACAGGAGTTTGTGTGCAGCAAAGTCCTGTGGCTAGCTCGTGACTAAACTGAAAACTCAAAAAGTTTGTTTCTTGTGTGTTTTTATAGAAGTGGTGTTTTTTTTCCAAAAAAAAAAAAAAAAAACAAAACAAACAAACAAAAAAAAACCACAAACAAAAAAACCACAAACAAAAGTGCAAAGCTGCTTGAATCAGAAGGAGATAAACTCACTGAACCGCTACAGGAGGGCAAAGTTGACTATTTTTTTAAACTTGAAAAGATTGCAAAGGGACAATGAAGTTTTGGTTGTTTTTTTTTTTCTTTTGGTTGTTTTTTTTGGGGGGGGGGGTTGGGGGGGGGTTTTTTGGTTGGTTTTTCTTTTGTTT
>NW_020956902.1:69493-70798 GCF_003031625.1 Empidonax traillii
TGCATGAACAGGTCCAAAACAATTAAGTTTTCTGAGTAAAGCAAAAAACACTCACGTGAGACCTGAGGTTTTTAGCAGGCTGTATTTTAACAGGTGCCTCATTTTTTTGGGTAACGCTGCCTTAATATAACACAGTCAGCTTGGCAGTTGCAAAATTTATGGGCCCATCCAGAGATTTGATTTGGTGGGTGGGGGTGGGGGTGTGGGGAGGGAGGGGGAAAAAGAAAAAAGGAGAAAAAAAAAAAGAAAAAAAGGTAAAAGCTGCGTGAAAAACTCGGGGAAAAAAGACCAAGGTGAATCCCTCTGTTGCCCATCCCAGATGCCCAGTGTTGCCCATCCTCTCTTACAGAAGCAGTGATCTACCTCTGCCAGTAAAGCCCTTGGAAAAAGTTAATTTAGCAGCAAATGGTCAATTCCGTGCGGCCAAAGTCGTTTGTTTGAGGGGTTTTTTTTGATTTTTTTTTTTTTGTTTGTTTTTTTTTCCGTGGAAAAAAGGTGGAATTTTTTTACACTCGCAGTGGCAACGCAGCAGCCTCACCGTGTGAACGGGAATGAACCCTTGGGATGCTCTTTTTTTTTTTTTTGTTTTGTTTTTAATCATGGTTTCCTTGATCAGTCTTGATCGACACATTGACCCTGTGGATGAAAATGGGTTGGGTTTTTTTTATTTTATTTTTTTTTTCCTCTATGGTTTTTCTTTCTAAGCTCAGTAATTGGGAGAAGTTTACAGGATTCAGAAGGCTGTCACCTTTAGAACCAGGAACGCTGAGTTTAGCAATATATATATATATTAAAAAAAAAAGGAATCCAGTACTTACTGCTGTCTAGGAATTAATTATAAGGGTGATATCAAACCTGGGGTAACATTTCGTGAGCGCCTTTAGCGAGCGCCAAAAAAGAAAAAAAAAAAAACAAAACCCATCCAAAAAATCAAAGCAGTTCAAAAAAATAATAATTATAATAATAATAATCTCCATCGAGAAGAAATCATTAAAAAAAACCACAAAACATACACACACACACACAAAAAAATAATCCAGTGCTTCTGCATACTGTGTTATGTTACAGTCCAGTTTTGTGTGCTTTACTACACAGTTTGGTTACAGGACTTCTGTGCATTGTAAACATAAACAGCATGGAAAAGGTTAAATACCTGTGTTCAGATTGTAAGATCTAGTCCGGACTTGCTGTGTATATTGTAACGTTAAATGAAAAGACAAGCCCTTTGTATTATAGTCATGCAGTCTTATGTATGATAAACAGTTGAATAATTTGTCCTCAGACTCTTTACTGTGCTTTTTAAAA
>NW_020956903.1:0-3622 GCF_003031625.1 Empidonax traillii
AGTGAGGGGACAGGGCACACACAGTGAGGGGACAGGGCACACAGTGTGGGGACAGGGCACACAGAGCATGGGGACAGGACACACACAGCGTGGGGACAGGGCACACACAGTGAGGGGACAGGGCACACACAGCATGGGGACAGGGCACACACAGTGTGGGGACAGGGCACAGCCCCATATCACCCCCCCACTGGTGGGTCTGAGAGTGGTTTTTTGGGGGGGGCACAGCTGGGGGGGCAGGGGGGCAGTGGGAGCTGCCCTGCTGACTCAGCACAGCTGGGGAGGGGCCGAGGTCCCCGAGGGCACTTTCCCACGTTCCCGGGGGACAAGGCCGAGCTTTGACCCCGAGCTGTCCCCACATGCCAGCTGCACCCAGCGCTCCCAGTGCCACCAGCCCACTCTCTTTGCTGTGGGAGAGGCTGGATCAGGATCCTGCATCCCACTGAATGCAGCCTCTGGCACAGCCTTTGGTGCCCAGCTGGGAATTCCTTCTGGAGGGCTGGCAGAGTCCTCTCCTCACTTTGGGGGCAGCTTCCACTATCCCAGGTTGCTCCAGCCTGGCCTTGGACACTTCCAGGGATCCAGGGGCAGCCACAGCTTCTCTGGGCAACCTGTGCCAGGGCCTGCCCACCCTCCCAGCCAGCAATTCCTTCCCAATATCCCATCTCTCCCTGCCCTCTGGCAGTGGGAAGCCATTCCCTGTGTGCTGTCCCTCCATGCCTTGTCCCCAGTCCCTCTCCAGCTCTCCTGGAGCCCCTTTAAGCCCTGCCAGGGGCTCTCAGCTCTCCCTGGAGCCTTCTCTTCTCCAGGGGAACCCCCCCCAGCTCTCCCAGCCTGGCTCCAGAGCAGAGGGGCTCCACCTTGGGAAGGTGTTTGGCATTCCCAGGACAGCCTGGGATCCCCCACCTGTGACCTGGGAAGACAAACATCCCTCCCAATGTCCCCCCTTCCTCCTCCTCTCCCAGCTCTCTCTGCTGGGTATAAAACCAGAGCTCAGGGTGTCCCTGGGGTGGGCTGGGCTCATCTGTGTCCCCCAATTCCCGGGGCAGCCTCTCCCTGGCCGGGCAGGAACACACAGACCTTGGCTGGGAGCAGACGCTGCTCAGGGACACCAAAACCATCCCTGGATTATCAGCCCCGGTCCAGCATAAATCCCAGACAGCCCCACAGCAGCTGCTGGGAACAAACTGAGCTCTGCCCCAGCCAGAGCAGAGCAGGGGCACAGCAGGACCCCGAACCCAGAGAGCTCACCCCTGGGGTGCTGCAGAACCTGCCGGGGGGGCCACCCCAAGAGCACCCCCGAGCAGGGAAAGGCAGGAGGGAGCTGCCCATGTCACCACTTCCCAAAAGCAGGGTGAGGGACACGGCCCTGAACAGGGAAGTGATGTGGTTTGGGGCTACTCACCCCCCCCCCAGCAGACAAAGAGCTGTCCCTGAGGGCAGGGACAGGGCAGGGACAGCACCATCCCAGTGCCACCCCCCCGGAGCTGGCACTGCAGGAGGCACAGGCACCCCCAGGTAACAGCTCTGCTCCCAGGGAAGGGCCAGGGTGGGAATGCTGGGCACAGGGAGTGGGGGTCACCCCGTGGGGTGGGATGAGGCCCCGGGTGATGCTGTGGGGGGTGGCACTGGGATGGCAGGGGGATGGGGGGGGCACCGGCAGCTCACAGACCCCTCACGGGGGGTGGAGGGGGCAGAGGTGGAACATCCCTGGGAGCTCAGCCCCCTCTGTCTCCTCCCAGGCTCAGGGGAGTTGCTCAGCCACCTCCAGGGCTCAGATCCAGGCTGGGGAGGAGGGGAGGGTTAAATCCTGCCCTTATCCCCGGGGGGATGGGATCCCACCACCCTGTGCTCCCCATTTCTCTCTGTGCTGGGATGTGGGGGAGGCTGGAGGGTCCCACACCACGAGTGTCCCCTGCTCCTGCTCATTTCTGGGCCAACAGGTGATTTTTAGGCTGCCAGAGGGCCGGGTTAGGAGGGATTTTGGGAAGGAATTGCTGGCTGGGAGGGTGGGCAGGCCCTGGCACAGGTTGGGCAGAGAAGCTGTGGCTGCCCCTGGATCCCTGGAAGTGTCCAAGGCCAGGTTGGAGCAACCTGGGCTGGTGGAAGGTGTCCCTGCCCATGGCAGAGAGTGAGACTGGGTGGGATTTAAGGCCCCTTCCTACCCAACCCATCCCTTAAATCCCGTTTAAGTACCCCTGGGCCACCTTCCTCAAGCCCCGGTTGCCCCGAGCCCCGTCCAGCCCCTTCCAGCCCAACCCAAAACGAGTTTGTCCCTAAACCTTCACAACTGCTGGAATTCCACAGCTCAGGAGCAGCAGGACCCTCCGCGGGGCTCTGTCCTGCCCCCAGCCCGGCTCGGGTGCTCTGGGGGGGGTGTGGGGTCCCCTCCCTGCCCCGAGGGTCCTCCAGAAACCGAAACCGGGAGAAAGGCGGGAGAAGAATCGAAACTTGGCGTGGGCACAGCCGGGGTTGGATCCCGGCCCTTCCTTCCTCCCGCCGCTCCATCCCGCTCCGGGGCTGAGCCCCCGCTCCCCCCGGCACCCCGGGGTCCAGCTCAGCCCTTCCCGCCGCTCTCGCCCCTCAGCTTGGCCAGGAACAGCCCGGGCAAAGCTCTCCCGAGAGCTCTGAAGAGGGAAATCCTTCCCGAAGCCGCAGAGCAGAGGGGAAATTCAAAGCAGATGTGGGAGAACAAGGTGTTGGCAAAGGAGGGGGAAAAGGGGGGCAGGGAGCTGCCTCGGTCCTCCCGGACACATCCAGGAGGGCCTGGATAAAAATGGAAACTCACATCGATCAGTTCATTCATTCCCATGACAGTGGGAAAAAAAAAAAAAAAAAAAAAAAAAAAAAAAAAAAAAAAAAAAAAAAAAAAAAAAAAAAAAAAAAAAACACAGGGCAAAAATATTCAGGTTTATCACAGAATAGTGATTTTTGAATTTAAAAGGAATGGCAGCAATTTGCTCGGTGTGGAGCTGCAAAAAGCCACTGAACCCAGTGAACTTTTTAAAACTTCTAAAAACTTCTTAAAACTTTATCAACTTTTAAAACTTTTAAAAACTTTTTTTTTTCTTCTCAAACCTTCCCAAACCTTCCCTTCCCTTTCCTTTTATTTTGTTTTCCTTTGGTCCACTCTTTCACTTTGCGTTTCTTTGCTTCTCTTTGAGTCACTTTGTTTCGATTCCTGTTCCTTTGCTTTTATCCCCCTAATTTCGCTTCATTTCCACACCCCCCCAGCCCACATTCGCTGAGTCAGCATTATCCTTCCTCCTCTCCCAGGGAAACGCAGGAATAACTTCCCCAAACCTTTCCCTCTCACTACAAAACCCGGAGCAGCTCCTTGAACCCCCCTGAGAGCTCCGGAGGCTCGGAGGGCTCGAGGGGGAGGGTGGGGGTTCAGGGGGGGTCGGGGGTGCTGGGGAACCCCCTCAACCCGCCCCCCCCCCCCCAACGCCCCACTGCCGGCAGGTTTTATCCCGCAGGATTTATCCCGCAGGATTTATCCCGCACGGAGCCGTCACACACGCGTCCCCAGTGTCCCCTGTGCCCGACACCCACCTCGGGGACCGGCCGCGTCCCCCCCACCATGCGCCTGCCCCTCTGCCTCGTGCTGCTGGCCAGCCTT
>NW_020956903.1:7468-63795 GCF_003031625.1 Empidonax traillii
AGGGGCTCTGGAATGTGGGGATTGGGGGTGGGCGTGCTGCTCTCCTGCCTCCAAGACCGTGCTGACCGCTCTCCCACCTCCCTCAGCCGCAGAGATCTCGGCGAGCCCCGCGGCCGAGGTGCTGGAGGGGACGGCCACCACCCTGTCCTGCGACGTACCCGGCCGGGAGGGGCAGGAGCTGAACTACACGTGGTACAGGAACGGCGCGTGGCTGAAGGAGGGCACGGCCCACACCCTCCTCTTCCCCGCGGTGGCCGCCAGCGACGCCGGCTACTACTCCTGCAAGGTGACAAACAGGCAGGGCAGTGACACCGCCCAGCCCCTCAGCCTCAGCGTGACGTGTGAGTGCTCCCTGCCCCTGCCAGTGCCAACCCTCCCGGGGGCTCAGCAACCCCCCAAAGCCACGGCAAAGCCTCTTCCCCAGTGCCCCGGGTGCAGCTGGGAGGGGGGTCCAGCTCTCCCGTCCGAGTTTGCTGCAAATCCATCAATTCCTGGCCACGAGCCACGCGGGAAGGGGCCGTTAAGAGCCACTCGTGGGGCAGGACCTGCCCTCCCTGGGAAGCATCTCCCGCTAATCTGCTCCAGCCGTAAGCTCTGGGGAGGTACTGACGGAGGAGGGGGGGATAAGAACAGCTCAGGAGGTTTTGCAAGTCAGGGGGAAAATAAAACAGCCCAGGGCTTGGCTTTGCCAGGTCTGGGGTAAAAATAACCCGGTGACGCACGGGGGGAGCAGCTGGGGGTGGTGAGGGGACGTGTCCCACCCCTGGAGGTGTCCAGGGCCAGGTTGGACAGGGTTTGGAGCAGCCTGGGCTGGGGGAAGGTGTCCCTGCCCACTGGCTGAGGTTTGAGGTCCCTCCCAACCCAAAGCAGTCTGTGATTCCACGTGTGGCCACCCCACGGGAACACCCCGAGCTCAGCACCCTCTCCCGTCCCGCAGATCCCCCCCGGACCCCCACCCTGACGCTCTTCCAGGAGACCCAGGGGGGCCGGCTGGTCGTTGTCCGCTGTGCCGTGGACAGTCACCCTCCGGCCACCCTGGCCATCGACCGCGACGGCACCGTGCTGGCCACCAGCGGGGCTCAGGTGGCCCCGCCCCAGAGGTTCGGGGTCGCCGTCTCCCGCAACGCCCTGCGCCTGGAAATCCGGGCTGCGGGGCCCCGGGACAGCGGGAAGTACCGCTGCACCGCCAGCAACGCCCACGGCAACGCCAGCGCCGCCAAGGTCCTGCTCACCCGCCGTGAGTGCCGGCCCTGCCAAATTCTGGGTGGGGATGAACGCCGGGGATGTTCCTCGGGGTTGGGGGACACCCGTGGCACGGGGGGACATTGGTGCCTTGGGGTCCGTGTGGTGGCAGTGCCCTCCCCGCAGCCCTGCCCCTCCTCGTGGAGCTGGAGATGCTCCCGGGGTTTATTTTCCAAAGTACCACAAAATCAGGAACAACTTTGTCCAAACTTTTCTACCCTGTCCCCCATCCTTCAGCCCCCGGAGGTGCTCGGGGGTGTCTGGGCCCACAGGGATCCCTGCTCTGTCCCCTGAACGCCCAGTCTGGATGGTTTGGGGTGACAGAAGCAGCAGAGGGAGAGAAAAGCCCCCCAAACCCATGTCCAAGAGGAACATCCCTCAGGATGCCAGAAAACCCCAAAATAGACCTCAAGGTCCAATCCCAGAGAAACCAACCCCGGGTTTGGGTGTCCCAGAGGGGAGTTGGGCTCCATTAGAAGTGGCCAGGATGCCACCAGCCCAATCTGTCACCTGCCAGAGGGCTGAGGGCACCGGGTCTGTCCCAGGAGCAGCTCAGGATGAACCGGGATGTCCTGGTTGAACCTGGCACTTGAAGAGAGTTGGGAAGGGTTGGGAAAGGCCCCGTTTGCCTGGCAGAGAGCTGGGGTGGAGATATCCAGTGTCCCCAGGGAATGCCACCCAGTGAAGACCCACAGATCCCACGGGCTCCAGAGCAAGAGGGGGCTCAGGGAAGCTGAGGGGGGTGGGTTTTAGCCGGCTGGAGCCGTGGGAAAGGTGGAGGTCTGCATCAGGGATTTCCCTCCCTCCCTCTCTCGCATCCCTCTCCCTCCCTCCTCCAGCCGCAGAGCTCCTGATCCAACCCTCGGCGGAGGTGCCGGAGGGGACCGCGGTCACCCTGACCTGCGTGGGGCCGGGGGACACGGCGGGGGAGCCCCTCTACACGTGGTACAGGAACGGGAAGAGGCTGCGGGAGGGCCCGGCCCCGACCCTGCGCTTCCCCTCCGTCCGCGGGGACGACGCCGGCGCCTTCCAGTGCCGGGTCCGGGGCACCAACAGCAGCGACGCCTCGGGGGTCGTCCCGCTCCGGGTGCTCTGTGAGTGCTGCCGGGGGCTCCCGGCGCTGCCAGCGGGTCCTGGGGCTGGGCTGGGGGGTCCTCCGCTGCTCCCGCCCCTGGGGTTCCCCCCTCTCCGCCGAACGCAACCAGGGAGCTCTCGGGCAGGAATGTGGAGAGGGTGGAAAACTCCCTCTGGTGGGTAAATCTGTGAATCTGGGGGAGGAGAAGTTTGGGGACATCCCAAATTCCTGGGACTCAAAGAGTTTTAATAGCAATTAATATTTTCAGTACGACAAATGATCAGGGAACCATGAATGGTTTGGGTGGGAAGGGATATTAGGTCCCACCCAGTTCCACCCCGTGCCGTGGGCAGGGACACCTTCCCTCTGCTATCCCAAGCCCCATCCAACCTGGATGCCCAAGAGCTGCTCACGTGGCACTGGGAAGCAGCAAGCCCTTGGGTTCTGGGGGTTCTCCAGACCCCCGAGCATCCAGAATCTTCTCCCCAGTGGTTTTTCGCCCCCTCAGACCCCCCGAGGCCGCCGGTGCTGAGCTCCTTCGTGCAGACGCGGGGCGGGCGCCTGGGGATCATCCAGTGCTCCGTGGAGAGCGACCCCGAGGCCAACCTGACCCTGCACAGAGGGGACACACTGCTGGCCTGCACCGGGGGCTGCCCCCCCGCCCCCAGGGTCAGAGTGACCCCCTCCTACAACAGCCTGAGGGTGGAGATCCAGGACGTGGTGCTGGAGGACGAGGGCACCTACGTGTGCCAGGCCGGGAACGAGCAGGGAAGCGCCAGAGCCGCCCTGGAGTTCAGGGCTGACAGTGAGTGGGGAGCAGGGACCGGGGACAGGAGGGAGGGGGATGGAGGCCACGCGTCCCCATGGCATCTGGGAACACCCTGGGAGAGGGGAGCCTGCAGAGGGAATGGCAGGGAAGGGGATGAGCCATGGGGAGGGTGGTGGAGGGATGGGAGGGGCAGAATTAAGGCACGTGCCCGTGGAATTCAGGTGTCCAACAGCTTCTGCCTCCACAAAACTGTCATCAGTGGGACCTTTGGGGCAGGGGTGGAGTGGGTGAGTGCATTTAAAGTGGGAGCTACCAACCACTCCTGGTGGGTTTGGAGGCCACAGCAATGGTTCCAGCTCCTGGTGGGGATTCCCTGCCTGTGTGTGACAGGGACTTTGCCCAAAACGTGGCTGAGGGAGTTCCCACAGGCCCCCTCCTGCAAGTACCTCATCCTTGGGCTGGTGGCACCCCACTGCCAGGCTCAGAGCTGTCCCTGTCACAGCACTGCAGGATCAGCTGGAATTTGCCTTCTGGAGTGGCCACAATGTCCCTTGGTGACACAACCCCACTGGTGACATCACCCTGGGCTGGCTGGCTCTGGGGGGGTTGTTCACCCCAACACTGATGCTGGACACCATTTCCCACCCCAGCCGCCACCGTCACCGTGTCCCCGTCACCCCGCGTGCTGGAGGGTGACAGTGCCAACCTCACCTGCCACCTGAGCAGCGACTCCCCGGCCGTGCCCAACGTCACCTGGTACCACAACGGGCAGTGGGTGGCCGAGGGCCCCACGCTGGTGCTGGGCCGCGTGGCCAGCGTGGATTCGGGGCTGTACCGGTGCAGGGCCAGCGCCGGGGGCCGCACCAGGAGCTCCCCCGACGTGCTCCTGGATGTGCTGTGTACGTATGGGATCCCCCCCCGGCACCCCCAGCCCGCTGCTGGGGGATGTGGATCACCTGGACACTGCACCATCTGTAGATTAGGGTGCTTTCCTTCTCCCAGGGAAGCCGTGGGAGCAGCCTGGGACAGTGGGAGGTGTCCCTGCCCGTGGCAGGGGGTGGGACAGGGTGGGATTTAAGGGCCCTCCCAACCTAAGCCGTTCCATGATTCCATGAATGGACTTGTGCCCAGGAAGGGGTGCCCAGCTCGGCTCTCACGTGTGGCACAGCCCAGGCCCTGGGCAGAGCCGATGTGGGCACATTTGGGGGTTTCTGGGCACAGATCTGTGTCCTGGGATTCCTCCCATGGGCATCTGTCCTTCTGGGCCACTGCATGCAGTGACTGTGCATCCCATAGAGCAGGAGTGTCCTCACTGTGGCGTGGCATGGGATCCCTTTCCCTTATTTCCCTTCCCCTTATTTCCCTTTCCCTTATTTCCCCTTCCCCTCTACTTTTTAACGTTTCCCTTTCCCCTTTCCCTTTTCTTTCTTTTCTTCTTTTGCCTTTCCTTTTTCCCTTTTCCTTCTCCCCTTTTTTTTCCCTTTTTTTCCCTTTTTTCCCTTTTTTTCCCTTTTTTCCCCCCTTTTTAATCCCTTCCCTTCCCTCCCCTCCCCGGGGCTGTGGCTGCGGGCGGGGCTCCCAGTCCCGGGGGGATGGTGGCTCAGGCCGTTCCCCCCCACAGACCCCCCTCGGGAGCCGCTCCTGCGGGCGTTCCTGGAGGCTGAGCGGGGCCGCCTGGCCGTGCTGGAGTGCTCGGTGGGCAGCAACCCCCCCGCCCGGCTGGCGCTGCTGCGGGGCCCGGAGCTGGTGGCCACGGGCGAGGGCGGGAGCAGCCCCCGGGTGCGCGTCAAGGCTGCCCCCAACTCCCTGCGCGTGGAGATCCGCGAGGTGACCCCGGCGGACGACGGGAGCTACCGGTGCTCGGCCACCAACGGGCTCGGCACTGCCGAGACGGGGCTGTACCTGCGTGTGCAGGGTGAGCTCCGGGATCGGGGGCACTTCCCACGGGAACGGCCACGTGGGAACCGTCTGCGCTCACACCCGGGGCCACCAAGTCCCACCCAGCAACACCAGATCCCACCCAGGGCCACCAGATCCCACTCACAGCTATCAGATCCCATCCAGTGCCATCAGACCCCACATAGCAGCACCAGATCCCACTCATTGTCATCAGATCCCACCCAGATCCCACTCACAGCTATCAGATCCCAACCAGAGCCACCAGACCCCACCCAGGCTCCAGCTGCTGCTCTGGAGGCCCGGGTCATCCCCTTCCCTAATTCCAACACCTCAGCCACAGTGACTGGGGGACACACCAAGGGGGACAGGGAGCCCCAGTGCCACCCCAGGGCTGTGCCAGCTGCCGGGACAGAGCAGGAGCATCCCACCCCACAGGGGGGTGTGGAGTGATGAGGGGACAGCTGGAGGTGACGAGGGGACAGCGGCAGTGCCAGCTCTGCCCCGGTCCCTCTGAGCTGGCCCCGTGTGTGTCCCCGCCCCAGCTGCCCGAGTCCTGGTGTCACCGTCCTCGGAGGTGCTGGAAGGAGACAACGTGTCCCTGACGTGCCAGGTGCCCGGAGAGCCGCCGGGTGACACCGTCTACTCCTGGTACAAGGACAGCGAGCGGCTGCAGGAGAGCCCGGGCAGTGTCCTGGAGCTGCCCCGTGTCACTAGCGCTGCCACCGGCTCCTACCACTGCCGGGCCCGCAGCCCCGTGGGGACCAGCGCGTCGCCTGCTGTCACCCTGCGCGTGTCCTGTGAGTGGCACACCCCGGGGAGCCGGGAGGGGAACGGGGGAGGGGGAATGGGGACGGTGGGGCGGGGATGGGAGGGGGATAGTGCTGGGGTGGGATGGAGCAGGATGGCGATAGGGTGGGATGGTGCCAGGGGGATGGTGCCGGGGGTAGAGTGGTGCTGACGGGATGGTGCTGACGGGATGGTGCTGACGGGATGGTGCTGATGGGATGGTGCTGATGGGATGGTGCTGTGCTGTGCTGGTCCTGATGGGATAGTGCCAATGGGATGGTTCCAGGGTGGGATGGCACTGGGATGGGATGGTGCCAATGGGATGGTGCTGGGATAGGATAGTGCTAGAGTGGGATGGCACTGGGATGGGAGGCTGCCAATGGGATGGCACTGGGATGGATACTGGCCCCAAGATGGGGCCTGGGGCTCTCTGGGTGCAGCCCCAGGGTCTGCTCACCCTCCGTGTCCCCCCGGCCCGGGCAGACCCCCCACGGGCGCCGGTGCTGAGCACCTTCGTGGAGCCCCCGCCGGGGCAGGCTGGGGTCCTGCAGTGCTCCGTGGACAGTGTCCCCCAGGCACAGCTGGCCCTCTTCAAGGACGGGGCTTTGGTGGCCTCCACGGCGCTGTCACAGCCCCACCCCGGGCCACGGCTCAGTGTCACCCGGGCCACCAACGCCCTGCGGGTGCAGTTCCACCCCGTGCTGCTGCAGGACGAGGGGCGGTACCTCTGCGTGGCCACCAACGCCCACGGCAACGCCAGCGCCACTGGCAACTTCACAGCGGGCAGTGAGTCGGGGATGGCGCAGGAAGGGGATGGAGCTCTGCAGGCAGCGGGGGGAGCCAGGGAATTCGGGGGTTTTGGTGAAGAGGTGAAGGCAGGCGCTGCTGGAGGATGCTCATGGGGAAGGGGGGGCGGAGAGGAGCTGGAACAGGGCGGACAGGATGGAAACAGAAGAAAAGGGGCAAAATCCACCTTTGTGGGGACAGAGTGCTGTGCTGGAGGTGTTCCCAGAGAGTTGCATGCGTGCCCCACACCTGACAGAGGAGACACAGCTGCTCCTGGGGCTGATGCCAAGTGTGGCCCCGCCCTGTCCATCCATGACACCGTCCTGGCTGTGGTCACAGAGCCAGCATCACCCAGGGGTCATGGAATCAGCTTTGGCTGGGGGGCACCTTAAAGCCCACCTATTCCACCCCCTGCCATGGCCAGGGACACCTCCCACCAGCTCCGGTTGCTCCAAACCCCGTCCAACCTGCCTTTGGGCGCTTCCAGGGATGGAGCATCCATAGGAAGATCCGCAGGAGCACCCTGGGAACGGCGCCAGCCGCGCTCGCCGCGGGGACTGTCCCCACCTTTTACTGTCCTGTCACTCTCTGAGCTTTCCTGTCGGCAAAGGGGGGCTCAGCGCCACCTCCCTTCCCTTGCAGTGGTCCGGGTGTGGATCCTGCCGGCCCCGGAGGTGCGGGAAGGCGGCAGTGCCACCCTCACCTGCGCGGTGGCGGGCGGGGCCGAGGAGGTGTTGAGCTACTCGTGGTACAGGAACGGGCTGTGGCTGCGCAGCGGCCCCTCCCCAGCCCTCACCCTGCCCCGGCTCTCCGCCTCCGACAGCGGCTCCTACCACTGCTCCGTCCGGACCCCCGTCAGCAACCGCAGCGCCGCCCCCGCCCCCCTCAGCGTCCTCTGTGAGTGCCGGGGCTGAGGGGGCTCCATGTTGTGGGGGCACGGCCAGGGCTGGGACCTCGGGGTGTCACCTGTCCCTTCTCGGGCCCCTTGGCTGGAGAGATGGGGCACAGCAAGGCCCTGGCTCAGTTTTGAGTTTGAGCTTAGTTTTCCACGAAAATCAGTCTTTGTCCCAGGGGATAACTAAGCCGAGCTTTACACCCCAGTCCTGCTCACCAGCCTGGAGAAAAGGAGGCTCAGGGGGGACCTTCTGGCTCTGCAATCCCTGACAGGAGGGGGGAGCTCTGGGGGGGGTTCGGGCTCTGCTCCCAGGGAACAGGGACAGGAGGAGAGGGAACGGCCTCCAGCTGTGCCAGGGGAGAGTAAGGTTGGATATGGGGAAATTGCTCCTGGAATTCCTCCTGTCCAGCCCTGGCACAGCTGCCCAGGGCAGGAGGGAGTCCCCATCCCCGGGGGGATTTAAAATCCCTCTGGATGTGACACTTGGGGACACGGTCAGGGGTGGCCTGGGCAGTGCTGGGGAAACCCGGTGTGCTCAGAGGACTTTTCCAACCCAAACAATTCCATGATTGTCCTATGGTCCATCTCTTCTCCTCCCCTGTTTCCACCCCGCAGATTCCCCCAGGAACCTGCAGGTGAAATCCTTCGTGGAGAGTAGCGAGGGCACAGCCATCATCCTGCTCTGCTCCGTGGACAGCAACCCCCTGGCGCAGCTCACCCTGCTCAGGGGGGGGCAGCCGGTGGCCTCCAGTCCCCCTCGGGGAGGGGACACCCCCCGGCAGGGCACCCAGGTGTCCCCCTCTCCCAACACGCTGAGGTTGGAGCTCCGGGAAGCATCCGAGGAGGACGAGGGCGAGTACGAGTGCCAGGCACGGAGCCCCCTCGGCAGTGCCCAAGTGTCCCTGACCCTGCGGGTGCAGGGTGAGTCGCGGGGGAGGGAGAGAAAGGGGTTGGCACCCCTCCAGTGGGTTGGGTGGGCGTCAAGGGGAGAGGGAAAGGGGATGGGAACCTCCTAGATGGTTGGGGTGGGCATCCAGAGGTGCAGCCATCGGGAAAACCCAATATCAGGGGGGTCCAGAGTGGCGCAGGGCTGGTGGGGTCCTGCTGGCCACTTGGGTGGGCACCCACCCTGAGCGCCCATCCTGTTCCCCCGCCGCTCTGGACTGGGGGTGGAGGCTTTGGAGTGAAAACGTTGCTGCTGGTCACTGCCCACTCCTCCCCCCGCAGCCGCCAGGGTGGTCATACGACCCTCCGCCGAGGTCCCCGAGGGGACGGAGGTGACACTGACGTGCCAGGACCCCCACGCCCCCCCGGGGACCCTGTACACGTGGTTCAGGAACGGGCAGTGGGTGTCGGAGGGACTCGGTGCCTCCCTCGGGCTCCGCGGCCGCCGCTCCGACGCGGGGCTCTACTCCTGCCAGGCGGGCAGGGGGCACCGGGCCCCCCCCGCCGCCCTCAGGGTGCTCTGTGAGTGACGGGGACCGTTTTCGGGGGTGGGGGGTGACACTGCGGGTCCTACCAGCACACGGGACCCCCGCAGGGGTGCCGCTGGCCGGTCTGTGTCGCCACCTGGTGACATCCCACGACACGCCGCCACAGCACAGCCCCTCCCTCGGGGAGTGGGAGGGCCCCGGTGTTGCCGGGCATCGCGCCCCCTCCCCCGTCACTTGTCACCCCCCAGCCCCCTCTGGCTGATCCCGTGCCACCGGCGGGCCGAGGGGGCGACACGCGCTGTCCTTGTCGCTGCAGATGCCCCCCAGGAGCCCACCTTCACCTCCCTGGTGGACCCGCGGGGGGGGCGACAGGCCGTCCTGCTCTGCTCCGTCGACAGCTTCCCCCCCTCGGACATCGCCGTGAGCCGGGGGCCCGGGCAGCCCCCCCTGGCCTCCACCCGCGGCCCCTCCGACCCCCGCTTCGACGTTCAGGCCACCCCCAACTCGCTGCGGGTGGGGCTGGGGGCGCTGGCGCTGCGGGACGCGGGGCTCTACGTGTGCTCGGCCAACAACAGCCACGGCTCCGCGGCCGCGGCCCTGCGGCTCCCCGGGGCAGGTGAGGGGGCCCAGAGCCCCGGGGGGGGTCCCGGGGGTGCCCCGGTGCGAACGGGGCTCTCGGAGCCCTCGGGGGGGGATTCGGGGATGGTGTCCTGGGCATTCCCTGACTCCTCAGCCTCTCTCCTGCCCCGCAGGGGTCACGGTCATGGTGGAGCCGTCACCAGAAGTGCCCGAGGGCGGCAGAGCCACCATGACCTGCTCGGTGCCCCCTTGGTGGGGCGAAGGTGCCAACTACACGTGGCACAGGGACGGGCGGTGGTTGCGGGAGGGACCGTCCCCCTCCCTCGTCCTGCCCCGCGTCTCCAGCGCCGACTCCGGCTCCTACGGCTGCCAGGCCAGCGGGGCCTGGGGGACTGCCAGCTCGGCCCCCCTCGGCCTCAGCGTCCTCTGTGAGTGCCCCCAGCCCGGTGTCACACGTGTCCCCTGAACGTGGGCGAGGGACCGTCCTCCTCTTCCTCCTCCTCTTCCTGCCCTGCTCCTCTCCCTTTGGTCCCGGGGAAGGTTTTTTCAAGGACTGGCCCCTCTGAAGTCAGATTTGGAGCCGAGATTGGGGGATCCTCCAGTTAGGGGGGGTGAGGGGCTGGAGAGCGTGGAAAGCCACCAGCCCTGGTATGAGTGGGATGGGGATGATCCAGGCTGGAGAAGGGATGAGTTAGGCAGCCCTTGCTGACCCAGGGAACAGGACGTGGGTTTTTTTCCTAGGACTGACCCCTCGAAAGACAAATTTGGAGCCGAAGAGCTCCAAGTCAAGGGAATTCTCCAGCCGAGAGGGGGAGCAAGGGGCTGGGCAGGGTGTGAATCTGCCAGCCCTGGATGATCCAGGCTGGAGGAGGGATGCACTACTCAACCCCAGAGAAGGGTACATCGGGTGTTTTTCCAAAACTGATCCCTCAAAAGTCAGACTTGGAGCCAAGGGGGGATTCTCCAGCTTGGGGGAAGAGAAGGGCTGGAGAGTACGGGAAGCCACCAGCCCCAGGATGGGTGGGATGGGGCTGATCCAGGCTGGAGGAGGGGTGTGTTTAGCAGCCTTTTCGGTGACTGTCCAGGCCTGCGTGGGGGTTCCCACGCCATGACCCGCTGACACCCCACCTCTGCCCCCCCAGACCCCCCCCGGGACGTGTCGGTCAGCACCTTCCTGGAGAACCGCAGCGGGCGGGCGGGCATCGTGTTGTGCAGGGCCGACAGCCACCCGCCCTCCTCCCTGGCCCTGCTGCACCAGGGCCGGCTCCTGGCCTCCAGCCCGGCCCCCCCCGCCATCCCGGGGGTCCGCGGGGCTCCCTCTCACAACGCCCTGCGGGTGGAGCTGGGGCCGCTGGGCCCGGGGGCCGCCGGGCTCTACCTCTGCGTGGCCACCAACGCCCTGGGCAACGCCACGGCCAGCGCCCACTTCGACGTGAACAGTGAGTGGGAGGGACCCTGGGGGCTGGGGGGGGCTGGGTTCTGTGCGAGGGCCGAAAACAGCGCTCGTGGAAGCAGCAGACGGAGCTGGGTGCTGAGGATGGTCCAACAGGAGGGAGGAGGAGTCGGCTCGGGGTCAGCCAACAGCAGAACGTGGGGGTGCTGCTTGTGGCTGTGCTGGGGACACCCCCTGTGCCCAGGGGACACTGATCCTCCTGAGGGGGCACCCAGCATTGTGCCAGCCTGCCCGACCCTCAGGGCAGGGGACAGTGAGGTGTGCAGGGACAGCCAGGAGCAGCGGGGCCCCAGGGGGGTCCCAGTGGGGTCCCAGCAGGGAGCCAGTCACCCCCACACACACACATGTCCTCACCCCAAAGACTGGCTGTCCCTACCCCTGGGGACCTGACAGTGGCACCACGCCTCCATCTGCATTCGGCTGTCCCAGACACCACCCCAGGGTCCCCTTCACCCCTCGGGGGGCACCCCAAGGTCTGGGGGAGTCCCATGTACACTGACACCCTGCTGTGGGGATGTGCCCACAGCCCTCACCCACCTGCTGACCTTCACCGTCCTGGCTGGGTTGCTCCTGGCCCTCATCTGTGTGGCCACCCTGGGCCTCCTGGCTGTGAAGATTTGGCCCAGGTAACGTCCTGACTGGGGTAGAGGGGGGGACAGGGACCTCAGGGTGAGGGGACAGGGAACCAAGGGGGACACAGGAACCCTGACATCAGGACAGGGCCCCCAGTGTTGGAGCAGGTACCCCAGGGTGGGAGGACAGGAACCCCAGGGTGGCACAGGGACGCTGGGATCAGGGGACATGAACCCTGGGGTGGGAGAACAGGGATCTCGGAGTGGCACAGGGACCCTGGCATCAGCACAGGGACCCCAATGTCAGGGCAGGCACCCCGGGGTGAGGGGACAGGCACCCTCGGGGCAGCAGGGCTGGCAGCTCCCTGTCCTCCCCTCCAGGATCAGGAGGTTTCAGGGCTGGTCGGGTGCTGAGGACACCTTGGAGCTGAGGAGCAAACAGGAGCCAGCACAGGTAAGGAGGGACCTTGGAGGAGCCAGCTCTGAGGGCCCCCCACCCTGAGCTTCTGGGGGGCTCCTGAAGGGGTCCCCAGTGCAGGGAAGGGGATGTGGGTCTGGGATCTGACCCAACCAGGCTGCTCCAGGTGCCACCACAGCCTTGGTGTCACTGCCAGAGCCAGGGAAGGGGTGGGAGGGGCAGAGCCTTGTGAGGACCCAAAATACCACTCCCAGGCTCATCCTAGAGGGTCTCCACAGCACAGACAGTGCTGACCCCTCTGGGGGTGCTCTGGGTGCTCTCCTGGCCCTACTATGGATGGGGGGTCCCAGCCAATCCCAACCTTTCCCAGGTGGATGGAACGTCTTAACCTGGTGGCTCTTGGACTCAGGACCATCTGTGGCAGCTGGTGCTGGAAATTCACAGTCCTGGCCTGGCTGGATCTAGGCAGCCCCCATCCTGGGGAACCCCCCCGGTCCCATTCCAGCCCCTGCTATCCCCACCGTGCCCCTCATCCCTCCCTGCTGGATGTTGTTCTCACGCCGGGCGTGGTTTGGGCTCGCCACGTCACGCACCAGGCTGTGTAAGCTGTGACTGCTCAGAGCTGTGAAATCCTGGAAAAACAATAAAGCCAAATCTCCCAGTGCTGGTACAAGCCTGGGGACATCCTCTCCACAGTCACTGCCTGTCCCCACAGCAAAGCCACCATCCGGGGTACTGCCCATCCAGGGCAGGTGGGACACGGGGGCCGTGCTGCTCGGAGACAGCCCGGGCTCACGGCACCCCTTTCCCTGCCATCCCTCCTGGAGGCCCTTCGGAGAGGAGGGCAGAGCTGTCTCCAGGCCACGCGTGTCCCCTCGGTGCCTGGGCAGGGGTGGGGGACAGGAGGAGTCGGGGCGGGGGCTCCTCTTGCCGGATCGCAGCCCCCCGGGGCAGGGGCTGGGCCGTGTCGCCTCCCGATCCGCGGCCATTAGAGGTCACTCTGCGGCCACCTCACCACCAGACCCGGCCTCGGACGCGGGTCTGAGGCCGGACGGGGCTTCCGAGCGTGGAAATGGAGCTTCCCGAGCACGGCCGGGGGGGGGCTCAGGGCTGAGGGGGAGAGGCTGAGGGGCTTGATGCTCACGTGGATGCTTAATCCCCTCTTATCCACCTGCTCTGATGCTCCTGTTTCTGTACCAAAGCAGGATGCTGCTGTTCCCGGGGGTTGTCCCCATCTTTGTCACCATCCTTGCCCCCATTCCTGTCGCTGTCCCCATTTTCTGTCCTCATCTCCATCCCCATTCCCATTCCTATCCCTGTCCCCATCTCCATTCCCGACTCCAGCCCCATCCCCTTCCCCACCCCATCTTCATATGTATCCAAATCCACATCCCCATTCCCATTCCCGTCCCCATCCCTGTCCCTCACCCACAGGCAGCGTGGCAGGGTGGTGACAGAGTGACATGCAGGGTGGCAAGGTGGCAACAGGACGGTAGGAGGGTGGCGGCAGGGTGGTGGCAAGGTCGCGGGCAGGGTGACAGGCAGGGTGGCGGCACGGAGGTGGCAGGGTGACATCAGCCCTCCCCTCGTCCCTCCTCGCCGAGATCCCCCCGAGCGTGAGGGGCGCGGAGGTCAAACCTCGTCACCTGCTGCTCCCGCTGAGCCCGGCTGGAGCCGGCCCGACCTGGCAGCTCCCTCCCTGCGGCTGGAAATCACCTTTCCGAGGTACCTCGGCGGCAGAGCCTTCACCCCCCGTGCCACGACCCCGCGTCCTCCTGCGCCACCTGCGCCCCCCGGAGCCCCGGGCTCGGCGTGGGGCCCCCGCACATCCAGCCGCCCCCTCCCGCCCCTCCCGGCCCGCAGCTCTCCAGTTCCGGAGCTCCAGCTGACTCCGCGGGCTCAGGGCAGATGTTGGCGGCTGGCACACACGCGTGGGCCCCCGTGAGCCGGGCGGGGCCCCATTCCAGCTCTTCCCAGCAGATCGGCTGGTGCAGCCTGGGCCCGGGGGGCACTGGGAAGGCCGTGTGGGGATGGGCCCACCACTCCCAGGGCCTGCATCCACCCTGGAGCACGAGCAGGATGGAGAGAGGCAGGAATGGGGCAGAGCCGAGGGGTTGTTCCTGCCATCCTAAACCTCTGCCGACGCCCCCGGAGGGGCTGGGAGAGGTGGGGAGCAGCGAGGGGCAGGGATGGGGGTGCCCGGGTGCCTTAATCCACCCCGGGGCTGCAGGAACGCCCCTGCGCCGGGCGCGGGCGCGCAGCCAGCGATTACCTCCGGGCCCTCTGAGCTCCTTCTCCTCCTTCCCTTCTGGAGCAACACACATTAAGCCAAATCCTCCCGTCACATGGTTTAAAGGCAGAGCGAGGGAATAAGGGCAGGTCAGGAGGTGAACTGGAGGCCACGGATTTGCCACCGGGCAGAGGACCGGGCAGAAACGTGCTCGGCGTTTCCCCGTGGATTGAGGGAGTGCGCGCCGTGATTCGCTGTGCCCGTAATCCCGGGGCCGGCAGCGCGCCCGGCGCTGGCACCGGCGCTGAGCGCGGGGCACGCGTGGGGCCGGGATCGCCGCCCTCGCTCCACGCGGGCACCGCCGGGCACGATGGGGCTGGCGGCTCCCGCCAGGGCTGCCACCACCGGCCTGCCGGGCTCGAAGGGCTCCCTCGCTCGGGGAACGAGCCCAGCCGCTCCGTGACAGAGGTGGTGTGGTGTCCCCGTGCGGGTGGGACCCCCTGTGAGTGGGGTGTCCCCGGGCAGGTGTGACCCTGTGACCCCTCGTGAGCGGTGTCCCCCCGCAGGTGGGACCCCCTCGTCCCCTCAGCTCCGTGGTGGGACCTGCTCGAGCTCACTGGGGAGGAATGAGGGGGTTCTGCCCAGACAAGACGAGGCAACACCGTTGTGCCTCCCTTGAGGTGTTCCTGCACTGCCCAACATTCACCCCTAAACCGTTGGCAGCAAAAACCCCCACCCCGAGCCAGGGCCCTCCCCAGCCCGCCCCAGGGTGTCCCCAGCAGTGTCCCCTCTCTGTCCCCCAGGGGAGCTTTAGTGCCCCACGTAACACCCGCTAAATCCATCCCTCTTCTCCTCCCGCCGTCACGGCTGATCCGGGGGCGACCGTGAGCTGGTGACGGCACAGCTCGGTGGCTGCGGTGGGACCCCGTGCAGGGACCCCCCCGACACTCCTGCTGGGGCCTGAGGCCGCGGGGATGGGCACAGGCCGAGGCACCTCCTGCCCTGTCCCCTGTCACAGCCGCTGCCCCACACGTGGCTGCCTCCCGTGGCAGCGCTCCTGCGGGGGTATCTCACCCACACTCGGGGACGGGGGGGGGGCGGTGGCTCCCTGAGCCCCACAGACACTCCCCTCGCCCACGCCAGACCCCCCGTGCCGTGGGAAGCAGGAGGAAGTCCGGGCTCTGCCCTCCTCTGGCCGTGAGGGTGGGCTGGGTCCTGCCCGGCCCCCCGGCCCCCCCTCCCCTCTTCTTTGCCCATCGCCCCAAAACCCACGGGAGTCTGCCCCATGGGGGTGCTGGAGCACCCCCAGCCCCAGCCCTGCCTGAACGCCGCGGGGGTCCCACTGCTCCTCCCGAGAGCACAGGAGGTTCATGGGGGTCCCTCGGGGCCCGTCTTGTCCTCCTCGTGTCCCCTCTCGGGGACCCCCAGCCCCGAAGGGGCGGCACCAGTGACCCAGCAGCGGGGAGCAGAGGGGGCTGCAGCCCCCCAGCCTCCCACGGCTCCTGTGAGCACCCGAGGGTGAACTGAGGCGCCGGTAACGGTACCTGTGGTTGAGGGGCTGTCGGGGGACACACCCAAGGCATCCCACCCCCATCCCCAGACCAGGATCTGGGGGGTGCCTGGAGCTGGGATCCCTGAAGGGAACACCCCAGGAGCCGGGATCACAGAGATGAGGAGGAGCAGGGGATCCCAGAAGTCGGGAGACTGGGAGAAAGGAGCCCAGGAGCAGAATCCCAGAAGTGGGGATGCTAAAGGAGGAGATTCCAGAAGTGGTGGTAAAAGAGAAAATTCCAGGAGCAAGACCCCAAGAGTAGGATCTGATGAGCAGAGAAGATCCCTGGAGCAGGATCCTGGAAGCAGGATCCCAGGAGCAGGGGTGACAGAGTAGATCCCAGAAGCAGGATTCCAGGACTGGGATCCCAAATGCCAGAGGAGGAGATCCCAGGAGGGGGATCCCAGGAGTGGGGATAGTAAAGGAGTAGATCCTTGGGAATGAGAAGCGATCCGGGGTGCCCTTACCCGCGCCCCACGCGCGGAGGTGGCCTCGCCGCTGCGGACCCGTTTGGTGTGGGGACCCGCGGGGTGCAGGCGCTGTGTGGGTCCCCCCGGTGCGGGCGGGTTCGGCCATGGGTGGGGTGTCGGGGTGGCCGTGCCGGGGGGGCTGCGGTCCCGGGGCCCCCTGATTTCGTTTGATTTCGCTTAATTTCGTTTGATTTCGTTTTATCAGAGCGGGCGCGGCGGGGTCGGGCGGGCTGGGCCAGGAGGAGCGCGCCCACCCCGGGGAGAGCCCCGGGGCCGTGGGAGCGGTCACGGCACGGGCTAGGGTGTCCCACACCCGTGGAGGGGTGTCCCCCGCCCGCCCGATCCCGGACCCCCCCAGGCTCCCCGTGACCGCCCGCTCCGCCAATGAAAACGGCGCTGCCAGGGGCCCGTGGGGGGCCCATCTGGGCTGGGTACCCACGGGGGTGTCCCCGAGGACGGTCCCGGGGAGGAAATCCACGCAGGGCCGTGGCGAAAGGCACGGCAGCGCTGCCGAGGAGACACCCGCTGCCCAGCAGGGACCCTGCACCCAGCCCACGCACACCCACCCGCACTCGGGCACGATAACACGGTGTCCATGCACACCCACCCGTGGCTGTGCGCGGGCTCGGCCACCCTGATCGCTCTAAAAACAACCCACCCACCCAAAGCAGCCACCCACGGGAAGGAAGGGAGCCTTGCCCGGTCCCACCGTGCCCACGGGTGGCTGCCCCGTGTCCGTGTGTCCGTGCACACTCACACCGGGGCCGGACACAGTTCCACCGCACTCGTGGACATGTCCTCTGTGTCCCACACGGTCCTCCCGTGTTTTTGCACATTTCCCCGTGTCCTTACAGGATCCCCTCGTGTTTTCACGAGGCTCTCCCGTCCCGTACCCAGTCCCTCCGTGTCACTGCACGTCCCCCCATGTCCACGCCCCGTGGTTTTGCACGACTCCCTCGTGTCCGTGCACGTTTATCAGTGTCTGTCCACAGTCCCCCGTGTCTTCGGAAGGCTGTGCCGTGCCCCCGTACAGTCCCCCCGTGTTTTTGCACGGCTCCCCCGTGCCCCAACACTTTTCCCCGTGTCCATTTACAGCTCCCCGTGTCCGTGCACAGCCCTCCCGTGTATCCCCACCATTCCCCGTGCCCCCGCACAGTCCCCCCCGTGTTTTCTTTAGGCTCTTTCGTCCCCCCAGCTTCCCGAGTTCCCTCACAGTCCCCCCGTGTTTTCACTCGGCTCTCCCGTGTCCCCGCACTGTCTCCCGGCGTCCATACACAGTCCCCCCGTGTCTCTGCACAATCCCCCGTGTTTCTGCACGGCTCCTCTGCGTCCCTGCAGGTTTACCCGTGTCCGTCCACAGCCCCCTGCGTATCCACACACTCGCCCCGTGTCCGTCCACAGGTCCCCTCGTCCCCGCACAGTCCCCCCGTATCCCCGTACAATCCCCCCGTGTTTTCGCACAGTTCCCCATGTCCCCTCACAGTTCCCTCGTGCTTTCGCACGGCTCCCCCGTGTCTCCCTGTAGCCCCCCCCAGTATCCCCGCACAGTCCCCCCGTGTCCCCACACGGTCCCCCCTTGTTCCCACACGGTCCCCCCGTGTCCCCACACAGTCCCCCAGTATCCCCACACCGTCCCTCCTTATTCCCACACAGTCCCCCGTGTCCCCACACCGTCCCCCCGTGCCCACCGAGGCCCCGCACCGTTACCGGGCTCCGCCGCGCTCTCCCTGCCCGGGCCCGGCCGCGGCCTCGCTGCTCCGGCCCCGAAGACCCTCGGCGGGGCCCCCACCCGGGAGCACAGGGTCGGGCCGGGGGTCTCCCGGGGCAGCCGTTCCTTCGCGGGGAAGGGAAGGAGCAGGAGGAGAAGGAGGGTCCCCCCCGGTGCCCCCCGAGCAGCCCTTGGTGTCAGCCCAGCGGGCCGGGGTTCGCCGGGGGCGGCCGGTTCGGGGTCTGGGGAAGCTCCGGCTCCGCTCCCGGCGGACACCGCACCCCCCGCAGCCGGGCCCAGGGCCAAGCCGAGCCCACCGAGCCGAGTCGAGCCGGGCGGGCACCCGCCGGCCTGGCCTTACCTCCATCTCCGGGGGGAACGGGAGCACCGGGGGGTGCGGGCCCGGGGCGCTCCGGGCGGCGGATCAGGCTGCAAACCGGGAAAATAAAGGAATTATGTGGTTTTTTCACTCCAACACCGTCCCCGGAGCGGCGGGAAGGGGGGGATGGAGCGGGGCGGAGGCTCGGGAGGGCTCCGAGGGCTCGGCAGGGCCGGCAGCGGGGCCGGAGCGCTGGGAACGGGGATGCTCCGGGAGAGAGCGGCCGCTCCCACCTCGGGCAGGGCTTCCCTGGGCTGGATCTGCTCCACACGGCCCCGGGAGCGAGAAAAAATAGGGATACCGATAATAATAATAATAACAATAAATAATACAAATAGCACTAATAGCAATAGCACTAATACCAATCGTACTAACACCAATAGTACTACTACAAATAATAGTAACACTACTAGTGACATTAATACCACTAATATTAACACTAATTACAACAACGGTAACAACACCACCAAAACAAAACCAACAACAACAATAACGATACAATAAAAGTGGACATCTTTAAAATTATTATTATTATTATTATTATTATTATTATTTGTATTATTTTTTCTGAGGACCCAGTTCCACTCTCAGCCAGCGGAGCAGCGCGGATCCCTTCGTCTCCCCTTCCCGGCAGCGGCAGAGACGGTTCTCACCCGGCATTTCCCTTTCCCTGCTTCCACTTCCCCCGGAGAAAATCTCTTCCCGCTGTTGTTAACGCTAATCGCAGGGATAAAGGGAAAAAATAGCAGGAAGGGAGCGGGATCCGTGTGGAGGTGGCGGGGGCCGAGCAGGCACCGGGGGCCGAGCGGGTGACGAGGCCGCTTCTCTCCCGGCCGTACCGCGGCCTCAGCCGCCGCTCGGGGCCGGGGCTCGGCAGAGGGAGGATATTTCGTTCCAGCAGCTCCCTTTCGGCGGCTGTTCCCCCCTTCCCGGCGGGACCGGCCCGCAGGCCTCCCCACGCGTGACCACCGGGCATCGCCTCTGCACGGTCCGGGGGGGTTGGGGCCGCAGGGTGGGGTGGGGTGGGGTGGGGTGAGGTTATTTTTCCTGGGTTTCGTTTAAAATCCTTTGCCGGTGTCACATCCACGGCCAGGCCGGTGGTGGGGCAGAGCGGAGCCCGGCTGTGCGGCCCCGGCCCGGCCTCGCCGCAGCTCCGAGAGCGGGGACTGGGAGAAGGGACCGGGGAACGGGGAGCGGGGAACCAGCTACGGCTTCCAGAACCTACCCCGAACCGGTGGTCCCGTCCCGCCGCCCCTCTCTCGCCCCTCTGGGCCCCGCAGAACCGGGAGTGCGGGCCAGGGCTACTGGTTCTCGGCAGGGCCCGTCCTCCACGGCCCGGCTCCCCGCGCGCTCCCCGCTCGGCCTTTTTCGTTTACTTTTTTTCCTTTCGTTCCCCCCCCCCCTTTTTATATTATTCCTTTCCTCTTACTTCCTTTATTCCTATGACTTTATTTTTCCTTTTTATTTTATTTTTGCCCCTAATCTGTTTTCCCCCGCTCCACGCTGCTTCGGTTGTTCCAGGGACGGGCACAGGCCGCCACAGCCACGGACACTCGTGTCCCACGCCAGCCCAAGGCCTCGAATTCCCGGGCGCTGGCAGACTCCCGAACTGGGCACTGCCCGTCTCGGTCGGGCTCTTTCTCGGTGCACCGGGCCGGGCCCAGACCCCGGCGGGCCCCTCCACCCCGAGCGGTGCCCAGTGCCGGGCTGCGGGAGCGGCGGGGAGCGGCCGGGTGTCGGGGGGTGCGAATTCTCAGGGGCGCTTGGCTTAACAGTTAATTTACTGATTTTTAATCCACCAGCATTGCAACGGTTTCCGTTTCAGGGGATCCGGGGGGGTAACGGGGAGGGAGGGGGCCGCCCCCCCCTGCTCCGGGGACTCATCGCCACCGCTTTTCCGCCGGGTTTTGCCCCGTTACAGAGAGCTGCGAAACGGAGCCCCCCGAGGCGAGGGAGTGCCCGGGAACCCCCTCGTCCCCCGCCAGGGTCCGTCAGCCCCAGCCGGGCACCGGGAGCCGCCTTCCCCGGTCCCGGTGTCGGTGTCGCCGCCCCTGTCGGGAGCGGCTGTGCCGCTCAGCGGGGATTCCGGGGCTCCCCCGCAGCCCCATCCCGGGGAGGCGGTGGCGTAACTGGGCACCCTCGGACTACCGGGTTGCGGGGCACCGTGGGGAAGAGGGAACGGAACCCTCCGAGCCCCCGCCCGGCCCGGGGAGGGGCAGAGCGGAGGGGGATATTTTTTATTCGTTTACACCTCGACTGGCCCTTCCCCGGCCCGGCGGGGGTCCCCGTGGCTGAGCCCCCTGGGAAGGCGGCACCCCCGCCGCGGGAGCCGCAGCGGCCGCCGCGGTCGGGCAACTGCCGCTCCCGGGGCTCTTTGTTTACCAATCGGTGTCACGGAACGGGAGAGCAGGAAATTGCGTCTGTACCGGGCTGTTAATTTAAAAGCGACCCTTTCCTCCCCCCTCGGCCGCTCCCCGGCGCGGCGGGGGCTCTGCCGCCCGCTCCCGGCTCCGGCGGCGGCCGGGGATGCGCAGCCGAGCGCGGCGGCGGGGGAGGGCCGGGCCGGAGGAATAAGGACCCGGCTTCTTCCCCGGTCCCACCCCCGGCCGCTTCCTCCGCAGCTCCCTCCCCTCGGCCTCCCCTTCCCCTCCCGCTCCCCACTCCCCCTAAAATCATCCCCCCCATCTCCCGGTATTGATTTCCCCGCACGCGAATCCCAGCGCAACGCGGCGAGCACGGGCACTGGCGGCTCGGTCGCCCGCTCCCGCCGCTTCCCGCCGGGACCGGGATCGGGACCGGGACCCGCACCGGGACCGGCGCCCCATGGAAGGGCAGCGGCTGCGGCCGGAGCGCCTGAAGTTTGCCCGGAGCGAGGTGCCGCGGGAGGTGGAGCTGGGGAGGGGGCGAGGGGTGGGGGGGGGGGCTCAGCCTCCTGTCAAAGTTCTAAACTCCTTTTTCCCCCCTCGCACCCTCTCGGGACACCCCGATGGGTCCCCGCCACCCTCCCCACCGCGGTACCACCCCCGGCCGGTGGAGCGGGGAGGGGGGCGCGCTTTAAATGCCGTCCCCCCGGGTGGGAGCGGGCGAGAGGCGGGAGGCGACGGCCCCCGGCGGTCCCGGCCATGGGGGTGAGCTGGGGCGCCGAGCCCCGGGGGGGCCGTGGAGGGGCGGGGAGGGGAAGGGGTTTGGGGAAGGGGGGGCTCCCTCCCATCCCCCCCGCCTAGTCTTGCCTCCTGTCTCCCTCTCCCCGTCTCTCTCTCTCCCTCCTGATGTTTGATCCCGCCGCGGCGCCCGCAGGAATGAGCGATGGAGGGGCCGAGCCCGGCGGGAGCCCCGTGCTGCTGGCCGAGCCCGCAGCCACCGGGCGGGCCCGGGAGAAGGCGCCGACCCGGGCGGAGCTGGAGAGCGCCCTGCGTGGCGGCGGCGGAGGCGGCGGCGGCTTCAAGGACATCCCCGGAACGTCGGCGGTCAGCCCCGGCTCCTCCAAGGAGTGCGCCCCGGACACCGAGAGCCCGTCGGGGACCGGCGAGGCGGATTACTGCCGCCGCATCCTGGTGCGAGGTACGGGCAGGGTCCCCGCTCCCGGCCACCGCTCCCCGTTTCCCCCTCCGGGAGTTCCCGCTCCGAGTATGGGGAATCCCCGGCACCGCTTCCAGCGCATCCCGGGCGCTCCCGGGCGCTGCCCGGCTGCGTGCTCCGATCTCCCGGCCCCGCCGATTCCCCCGGCTCCGCTCCGTGCAGCACGGACCGGGCCCGCTGCCCCAGCCCTGCTCCGCCGGGAGCGGGCTCCGAGCGGAGCCTTGCGTGCCCGGCGGGATCCGGGGGAACAGCCGAGGGGTCACGGACCCCCGGGCCGGCCGAGCCCCGCGGGGACGCGCGGGCGGCGGGAGAGGGGGGACAGCATCGCGTTTGAAGCGATGTCGCAGGAGAAAAGCGTCACGTAGCGGCGGCGGGCGAGGGGGGGATATTTTTTTTTTTTTTTCCCTTTACGATATCCCCGGGTCGGCCGGGGCTGGGGCACGGCGGGACCCGGAGTCGCCGCGTTCCGCATCCCACATCCCGGATCCCGCCCTGTCGTCCGCACTCAGTCCCCGCCGGCCCGGGGCTCGCCGGGGCCAGTTTGCCTTGTGGCGAACCCCGAGAAGTTTGGGGTGCCTCGGTGCGGCTGCGGCAGGCGGGCGGGGACCGAGCGCCCCTCGGCTCGGGGCTCCCGCGGCTCCGGGGATGCTCAGCGGTCCCCCCGCTCCCTCTGCGGCTCCCGGAGCCCGGAGCAGCTCGGCGGCCGCTCGGCCATCAGGGCTGAGGCCTCCCGGTCCCCAGCCCAGCGCTCGGGCAGGACGGCGTGGACCGGAGCAGCGGCCGTGACCTCCCTCCTCACCGCCCCGGGGGCGGTGGGGACCGGAGCCGAGACCCGTTCGATCGCCATCCCGGGCCGGGCATCCCGGCAAACGGCCCCGCCGCTCTCCGGAGCCTCTTCCCGGCTGTCGCGATGGGTGCCTTTCACTGACAGCCCGGCTGTCGCAGTCCGAGCCCTCCCCAGGCACCTCGGCGGGGCAGCGGGCAGCGCTCGTGGGCCGAGCCCGGGGGTCCCGCCCGGGGTATCCCCGCGTCCTGGGGGTCGCTGAGCGGGGCCGCCGCCGTTCCCGCCGGGGTCAGGCCGGGGTCAGACTTCTCCTCCGCCGGTTTCAGTCCTACCGAGGCCGCCCCGACGGTCCCGGGGTTGGGAGCGGGGCGGGGATCGGTGCCCAGGCCAGGGGCAGGGTCCCCGCTGACCCCGACCCCGGGGACCCTCACCCGGTAGCGCTCGGTCTCACCATCTTGCTGCAGCCGCCACGGTGCGGACAAAATGGTGGCGGGGAGAATCGCCGCAAATAACCGAGAACGGAGCCGAAATGAAGCGGGGGGGGACGTAGCAGGGACAACCGGTGTGTGGGGCCACGGGCCCGCCGGTCCCCGCCCGAACCTGGCCGGGGTCCCTCAGCCGGGCAGGGTCAGGGCCGAGCATCGGCCAGGCCCGGGCAGAGCTCCAGGTCGGGTTTATGCAAAGTGGGAGGTTAAAATGTTTATTTTTATATTTTTTTTTAAACGTACTTTGCAGTATTTTTAATTCCGCCCTCGCCGCCAGCCCCGGGGACGGGGCCGCGTCGCCCCTCGCCAGCCCCGGCCCCTGTGTGGGGCGGCTGCCGCGGAGCTGCCGCCCACGCCGCTCCAGCCCCGGTATTCGCCCGCGGTGCCTTCGCTGAGGACGGGGGTCCTGGGCAGCCCCCCTCTCGGGGTCTCGGTCCTCTCCCTGGCACAGCTCAGTACCGGGGACGGGGCTGTTTCGCCTCCCAGACATCCCGGTCTCGTGGGGCCGGTGGGTCCCGGCCGCCCGCGGGTCTCTTTTCCCGGGGATAGCCGGGCTAAGGGCTCTGCGGCGGAGAGAGCCGGGCAGCGCCGGGGCCGCTCCCGCTGCCAGCGCGGCCGCTGCAGCCCCGGGGGCGGCTGGGCAGGGTGGGGGGCACAAGCCGGGGTGTTCCCCCTCTTCCTCCCGGTCACCTCCCGGGGCTGCCCTGGCGCTGGGCCCGGGGGTCGCAGACCACAGGGCGGGACCCCGTGGGTATGTGGGGTGCACTAAGAAGGGCTACGGGTTTCTGTGCCCCTCAGCGTGTCTCGAGGTGCCACCATGGCCACCCCATGGCACGGAGAGGGACTGGAAAGATGTGTTGAGGGGCTGGCAGGGTGAGTGGGAGCCCCAAAATGTCCTGGCAGCTGTGTTGATGCAAAAATCCTCATGCACAGCGGGGTGTGTGGGATCTCCCTCTACCAGAGAGAGGTGGCCCTGTGCCCACATGGGTGTTCATGAAATGTCCCTGTGCCAGGTTGAGGTGTCCCTGTGCCAGGGAGAGGTGTCCCAGTGGATATGGGTGCATGTGGCATGTCCCTGTGCCAGGGAGAGGTGTGCCCTGTGTACACGGGTGTCCTGTGCTCTTTTGGGGGATTTCAGTCCCAGACCTTGTCCCGGGTCTGCTGCTGTCAGGTGTATCCCAGTCCCCAGGAGCAGGATGTGCCACCAGGGCCCCGCTGGCGAGGCCAGGGGCTGCAGGAACCCCCCAGGCAGCCATGGCAGGACCTGGAGGGTGTTGGGGTCCAGGATTCAGCAGCTGATGGGGAAGGCTTTCCAGAGCGGGTCCCACAGGCAGGGTGGTGCTGTGCCCTTCCTGGCACAGGGGGATGGCTGTGGGCCCCCAAAACCCGCAACGGGGAAGGTCTGTGGTGCCCAGCAGGTTTTCGGGGTGCGAGGGTTCTGGGGGCGAAGGGTTTGCCTCTCCTGTGCCGAGCTGGTACCGTGGGCTGTGCCCCTTCCCTTCCTTCCCCCCCTCGCAGTTCTGCTCCCCCCGCCCCGGCCCAGCTGCCGGGGGGATAACAATAAATAATGCCCGAGCGATGGCGGCGCGGCGAGGGCGGGGGGCAGAGCTGCAGCTGCGCTCCGAGCCACCAGCCCCGGCTGTTGTTGTGCTGCGGCCCCGGCGTGGGCACGGGCATGGGCACGGGCGTGCGGACGTGGGCTGGGCATCGTCTCTGCCACCGCTCTCCCCTCACAAAATGGTTCCCGGGCCGGTGGCCCGATCCCACCGGAAAAGCCGCTGATCCACCTACAACCCCTTTCCTTTCCCACTTCCCCATGCCCACCTGTGGGGTGTAGGTTGTGGATCTGATCCCACCAGACCATCTCCCTCCCACCCTGGTCGTCCCCAGGCCCCAGTGGCTCCTTTGGAGCCAGCGCGGCCCTGCCGGGATGACACCTCTGGACGTGGTGGGAAAATGGCTTCGGGAGCGCGGTCTCTCCCAAATCTGTGCCTGCTCCCCACTCCCACTATCCCCATGCCAGATCCACCACCCCCACACCAGTTCCTTTGCCCCCATCCCAGGCTCTGCCAACGCTATGCCGGTTCCACCATCCCCATTTCAGCTCCACCATTCCCATCCCAGCTCCGTCATCCCTATCCCATCTCTTCCATCCTCATCCCCGCTCTGCCGTCCCTATCCCAGCTCCACTGTCCCCACCCGAGCTCTGCTGTGCCCATCCCCTCTCCGTCACCCCTTCCCAGGCTTCTCCTGGCTGTTTTCCCGCTCCCTACCCCAGCACTTTTCTAATCCCTTCCCGTCTGACTCAGCCGGAGGGAGGGAAGGTCACTGACCTCCAGCCAGGGCTGCTGGGGACCCTCCAGCCTTGGAAACCAGCACCCCAAAATCAGGGCCTGGCATGGGGCTGCTTCCCTGGAGAGACTTCCATGGCTGGGAAAGGCACTGGGCAGACACAGGGAGCTCTGTGGTCAGGGCTCACCCAAACCAGTTTGGCACTGGTGTTACTGGAGCTCAGGGAGGGTCAGCACGGGGGGTTTGGGGTCTGGCAGGACCCAGCGGGTGATTTCCAAGGCTCCTGTTGATTCCTGGTGCCACAGCTGGGAGCACCACGAGTGCCACGGCGCAGCCCTCGGAGCTGGGCCAGGCTCCTGGCACTCTGTGGGTTTTTTGGGAGAGCTGGTCCTTTGCCGGTGGGAAGTAAAGCCACAGCGGCTCCTTCGGGAGGGCCACGAGCCACATCCCACGGCGTGGATGGAGCCGAAGGGGGAGTTAAACCCTCCGGCTTTTGTTTCCCTGGACAGTCTCAACCTTTCCCAGCCTTGTAGAATTCGCTGCTGGAACAGCTCGGGGCCACAGCACTTCCGAAATGGCCCTTTAATAGCAAACTGCCCCAAAATGGGAGCTGCTGCTTTCCAAGGGAACATTCCTTCAGTGAGAATAATTCTGGAGAGAAGGGAGTTGTAATAGAGGTAATTTTTTCCAATATTCCCGAGGAAGGACAGAAACAAAAAATAACATATATTTTTAATTAAACAAACCTTCAATTCGAGTTCTTCCCTGGTATAAATCTGCTTTTTGCTCCTGGCTTTCCCAGCTGTTATTTCTGGAATGAAACGTTCTGTTTCCCTGAAAAACTTTAGGATTTCTATTTATGTCTAAAAAACCCATAATTTATGGAGATTTGTTGTCGTTCCCTGGATATTTATAAACTTGCAGCGTTTGGTGCCAGAGGGGAGAACCAAACCATGGGGTGGTGCCTGTTCAGCTCCAGCTTGTGGGATTTTCATGGATATTCTGCGTCCAGCCCCGACACTCGGGGCGGCACCAGGCCTGACGATGCAGCCGGTCTTTAATTCAGTTTAATTAACTTTTCCTCTCCCAGCCACTGGGCTTTTTTTGGACCAGTTCCACCAGTTCCCGCAGAGGTTTTTCCTGACGGCTTTTCCCGCTGCCCCCGCAGATGCCAAAGGGACGATCCGGGAGATTGTGCTGCCCAAGGGGCTGGACCTGGACCGGCCCAAGCGCACTCGGACGTCCTTCACGGCGGAGCAGCTCTACCGCCTGGAGCTGGAATTCCAGCGCTGCCAGTACGTGGTGGGCAGGGAGAGGACGGAGTTAGCGCGGCAGCTCAACCTCTCCGAGACCCAGGTAAGGCTGGGGGGCTCCCAGGGGGAGCTGGAGTTTGGGGGAGGGATGGGGGGACGCTGTGCTGCTCCAGGGGGATGGTTTTCCTCCATCTCGTTCTCCCGAGCCCAAGGATTGGCTGGTTTAGGGGTGGGGACACGAGGGGCAGCTCGGGGGGGGGGTCTGCAGGGACCCCCCAACAGGCAGGAACACCCCAGGGGCTCTGGCAGAGGGTCAAGGCCAGGTTGGACAGGGCTTGGATCCGCCTGGGCTGCTGGAAGGTGGAGCTGGATGGAGCTGGACGGGCTTCAAGGGCCCTTCCAACCCAAACCATTCCATGATCCTATGAAAGTGGGAAGAGGAAAGAGCAGGAGGGTGTCAGTGGGGAGCTGAGGTCCTCAGGCAGCCCCCACAGTGGGGTGGGACGTCGTGGGTGCCGTGGGGGTCTGGCTGTGTCCGAGCCAGTGGGTCCCACACAGACCCTGCACCCGCCGCTCCCCAATCCCAGCAGGATGGGGATCCACTGGGGCTTTTCCCTGTGGAACAGTGGCCTGGCATCTCTTCTCCATCACCTCCCTGTGCAGATCTTCGGTGATGGGGAGGGGTTTTCCCAGTTTTCCCCTGCTGTGGTGTGGGGAGATGCGGGCGAGCGGAGCGGGAGAGGCCGTGCCGTGCCGAGGGTGGTGCATCCGGTGGGGCTGGGGTGGCTTTGGCTTAGGAACTTATAACAAAATAACACTAATAATTAATTAATTAAATTAAATAATATTAATAATAACAACAACAACAATACTGCAGTGCAGAACAGCCAGGCCCGCCCCTTCCCTGCCCAGTCCGGCGCAGCGGGAGACGGTGACACAGTTCCACCAATTCACACGGGCAATAATTCCAATTTTTCCAACCCTTTTGTGGAACAAACCCAGCCCGGGTGTCAGCAGCCAAGCCCATGGCTGCAGGCTCCCGCTGTGTGTCGAGGGGGCTGGTTTTGGGGGGACTGTGCCGCTGTGTGGTGTTCTGGCACTGGATGCGTGGTGTTTTGGTAAGGAAGAGGATTTGGAGCGGGAGGATTTTTTGGTGGCTGTGCCATGGTTAGGAGCAGAGTGTCCCAGCTTCCTGGGATCCCTCTTCCCGGAATGCCGGTGTCACCTCCACAGAGCTGGGATTGACATGGGTGGGCTTGGCCGCGCCATGCCAAGGGAAGAGCTTTGTCTCCCCAACACAGGCAGCTGGTGAGGGGTCCCTCTTCCTGGAGTCGCTCTTTCTGGGGTCCCTTTTCCCAGGATCTCTCTTCCCAGGCTCCCAGTGTCACCTCCATGGAGCAGGGAGGGTCACAGGTTGCCTTGGCCATGCCACGCTGCGGGAAGAGCTTTGTCTCCCTGGCATGGGCAGCGTCTTCTTGGGGTCCCTCTTCTTGAGGTCCCTCTCCAGGGATCCCAGTGTCACTTCCACAAAGTCAACAGGGACTGTGGAATAGGAGCAAAGCATCCCAGTGATCTGGGAGCTGCAGGGGGGTCCCTCTTCCCAGGGTCCCAGTGTCACCTCCACAGAGCTGGGAGTGACACAGGTGGCTTGGCCGTGCCATGCCAGGGAAAGGGCTTTGTCTCCCTGGCATGGGCAGCTGACGTGGGGTCCCTCTTCCTGGGGTCCCTCTTCCCAGGGTCCCAGTGCCAGCTCCATGGAGCTGGGATGGACACAGGTGGGCTTGGCCGTGCCACGAGGGGAAGAGCTTTGTCCCCGTGCCATGGAGGGCCAAGGGACACGGGCAGGGGACTGGCTGCCACAACCCGGAGCTGGGAGGGTGCAGCCTCTCCACAGGGACTGAATCCCTGTCCTTTCCCGCTGTTTGGTGCCTCATTGCTGCCTTCATCCCCCGGTGAGAAACACTCCCCCCCTCCGTGGGCCGGCGCTGCCTCCTCCCCTCCCTCCTTCCCGCACCCTCTTTTCTCCTTCAGCTCTGTCTTTCTTAATCCCTTTCTGTGCTTTTCACACCATTTCCTGCCCTGCAGCAAGTTCCCAGTTGTACCTTCCCGGCTCCCCCCGGCTGCCAGTCCCTCCCCAGCCACTGCCATCCCCAGGGATCCTCATTCCAGGCTCCCTGCCCGGCTCCCTCCTCCTCTCCCTCAGTGCAGTGCAGCCCCCCCGGGGATGGGGTCAGGCTCTCTGCACACTCAGGTGTCCTCCCCCCATAGTCCCTGGCTGTTTCTGGCCGGCAGGTTTCCCCAGGCATTCCAAGAGCCGAGTGGCCAAGTTTTCCAAGATCCCTTGGGTCTGGAGGGGGCTGATCCCTTCTGGATGTGGCCTGGAGAGGGATGGTCGCCACCAGCCCCTCCTGCCCCACCCAGCTCACCCACCAGACAGGGATAAATCCATCTTTTGCAGCAATCTGAGTGTTTTGGGTACTTCTGCTGATTTCCCTCCCGGTGTTATCCCCGAGGAGCTCCTGGGATTTAGGGCCGCTCATGATTTAATGGCTTAATTAATTGATCAGGTGTTTTGGTGGAGGGTCCCAACCAGCAGCGCCTCATGGCTGGTTTTTCGTTGGCACTGGAGGTTGGGAGAGCAGGATGGATCCTTTCCAGCCCCTCACTGGGTTATATTTTGATTCCAAGGTCAGGAACCCCCTCCTGGTTTCTCTCTGTGCCGGGACCCCTGGATGAGATGGGACCCGCCTGTGTCCCAGCACGGGAGGGACGAAGGAAGAGGCCACCAGGGATGGGGGTTTTGTGCCTGGGAATGTTTGAGGGGCACGGAATGATTCATCCCTGTGAGAAGGGAGCGCTGCAAACCCTGTGATGAGATGGGAAGAGACGCGATGGCAGCGCAGCTGGAGAGCGGCAGCCGAGCACTCCCGGCAGCATCCCGAGACACCCTGCCAGGGAAGGGGCTTTTTGGGCTCTCACTTCACTTCCCTGGGCCCTGATCCTGCTGTTCCACAGGGTTCGAGGCAGGAGGATCTCACTGCCCGTGCAGGGGAGCCGGGACGGGATGGGAAGGAGGGGATTCCGGCTTTCTTGGATCTGGATCCACCCCCAGGGTGGAGGAATCAGCCAGGGAGAGAGTGGGATCACCCAGGGGAGAGGGAGATCACCCAGGGGAGAGGGGAGGATCACCCGGGGGAGAGGGGGATCAGCCAGAGGAGAAGGGGATCACCCAGGGGAGAGGGGAGGATCAGCCAGAGGAGAAGGGGATCACCCAGGGGAGGCAGGAATCACCCAGAAGTGAGGGAGGATCATCCCAGGAGAGGGGGAATTGCTCAGAGGAGAGGAGGGATCAGCCAGGGGAGAGGGGAAGTCACCCAAGGGAGACAGGAATCACCCAAGGGGGAGGGGAGGATCATCCAGGGAGAGGGAGGGAATTTCGGAGCCACTCGTGCTCAGGCCAGGATGCTTCTGCTTGCCCAGGGAATTCACCTCCTCCCTCCAGGGATGCCTGTACCTGTTCTCCCAACGGCCTCTGTGCTTTTCCTAATTAATCCATGGACAGGATCAGCGTTACACGGGTTTAATTAACCCGGAGAATATTTTCCTGGAGATGTGGAGGTGCCGGTGGTGGCTGCATTCCTGGCGAGCCCTCGGGTCCCTGGGATGAGCGGGGCGGGGCTGCCCCAGCCCATCCCAAATCCAGAGCGCAGCCGTGTCCGTGTGTCCCCTCACCCAGCTTTCTCCGACCATCGGGGGAAAAGTGCCCCTTCTTAGTGTCATTAAGGGATCGAAAGCGCCAGGCGGGGCAGGCAGAAGGACCCCGGGGGGATGGCAGAGGGGGATAATTCCCACAAATCCCTCGTCAGGAGGGATGGGATGGACTGGCTGAGGGGATTTGCTCTCTGGGTCAGGAGTTCAAAGCCAGGCTCAGGTTCAAGTGACCCGGTGCATTTTCCAGCTCTCCCTGCCCTCCTTAGAGCGGAGACAGGGCTGGGACACCTCAGACACCGGACAAGGACCGGCTCTGAGCCTTGTCCCGGTGCCAGGAGACGGCTCCTCCCTTCCCAAGGGCTGCAGCTTGGGGTTGGACAGGGCTGGACCCGCTCGAGGAGACGATGCTCGGGAGCAGTGCTGGGAACTCCTGGGAAATTCTGGGATGGGGCACAGAGCGTGCAGGGATCAGTGGGGCATTTCCAGGAAAAGCTGAGGTTGGATATTGGGAAAACTCCTTGCTGCAAAGGGCTGTCCAGCCCTGGCACAGCTGCCCAGGTCAGTGGTGGGGTCCCCACTCCTGGAGGGATTTAACAGCCCTGTGGAGGTGGCACTTGGGGACACAGGTTAGTGGTGGCCTTGGCAGCGCTGGGGGAATGCTGGACCCGGTGACCTCAGAGGGCTTTTCCAAGGTGAATGATTCAGTGATTCCATGATTCCTGCCTGCCTGGCTGTACGTCCATGGGACTCCCCTGGAGTTTCCCTGGCTAGGATGGGCTCCACCCAGACCTTCCTGGGGACAATCTCCTGGGCCGTCCTGGTGGAGGTTTGGGCTCCTGCAGCTCCATCGCTGCCCCAGCACCCCCCGGAGCATCCTGTGACCCCCAACGTGTGTGAGGAGCAGCTGAGGCAGAGGAGGGGTGGGAGGGTCTACTTATAGCCTGGCAATTAAGATGATGCTGTTAAAAATTAATCTCACCTCAGGTTAACAACTCTCAGTCCCCGCAGCGAGAGGATAAGGGAGCAGGGGGTGGTGCTGGCACAGGATTCCTCTCCTGGGGAGAGGAGCAGGGAAGCCCTGGCACAGGTTGGGCAGAGAAGCTGTGGCTGCCCCTGGATCCCTGGAATTGTCCAAGGCCAGGTTGGAGCAACCTGAGCTAGTGGAAGGTGTCCCTGCCCGTGGAACAAGAGCTTTAAGGTTCCTTCCAACCCAAACCAGTTTGGGATTCTGTGATTCAGTCTTTGATTTCTGTGGAGGCCTCCATCTATTCCTCCATCCATCCCTCCATCCATCCCTCCATCCATCCCTCCATCCATCCCTCCATCCCTCTCTCCCTTGTCTCCTGGCGGGTGTTTTTCCAGAGGGGCTGGGCTGGCCCATGGAGCAGAAACCCTCCCTGTTTCCCTGGAGCCGTTCTCTGACCCACCTCCCCGAGGGCTCTGGGATACTCTGAGGGACGTGGGAACAGGATCTGGGGACAGTGTCCTGCCGCCAAAACCTCGGGCACGGGTGGCCGTGGGGGACAGCAGCCTGAGTGACCCAACGCTGCATGACTGCCGGGTCGGGTCCGGGCATTACCAGCACCGGGAGGGGAGGGGGTCCCGTGTCCCTTTGCCCACCGGCGATGCCCAGGGAGGGGGTCCCGTGTCCCTTTGCCCACCGGCGATGCCCAGGGAGGGGGTCCCGTGTCCCTTTGCCCACCAGCGATGCCCAGGGCCACCCCGGGAGCGCCTGGGTGCCCTTCCCACCTGCCAACCTGCGTCAGAGCACGTCTGTGGAGAGAACCAGCCCACGTGGCCCAGCTAATCCTGGCCCCTCCTCACCGCAGGGACATGGGGGGGTCACCCCAGGGCCGTGGGGCCCTGCCTGGGGGGCAATGAACCTGGGCTCCCAGCGGGACCCCACAGGGGCAGGATGGGGCTGGCACAGCCCCCCTGATCCTCAGGAATGCACCTTCGGGGCATTTGGGTGCCAAAAGGGAGCTGGGGGAGCGGGTTTGGGCCGGGAGCACCGACCTCACGGTGGGAATTGGGGAACACTCCTAAAGAGGGGACAAAGGGACCCCCGGGACATTGGGCTCTGCCACGGCACAGCTGCCCCAGGAGGAGCTGGGTATGAGGTACCCCAAAGTGGCTCTGCAGCTCCCCAGGCTCAGCTGGCACCGAGGGAAGTGACCAATGGAAATAAATGGGAAATAAGTAACTGGGATTTTTAGCGTTGAGCATTGTCAGCCAAAAATACCCCCCAATTTCAGAATCTGTGATGGAAAAACTCGGTTCTCGATGACTCAGGAGATCTCCAGGGCTTCCTCAACATCCTCCAAATGCATAGGATTTGCATATTTTCCTAAAAATGGTGGGAATTGGCTCTGGTGATGGTTTTGGAGCTGGTCCCGATGCTGGGGCAGGAACCCCAAAGGCCCGAACATCCCCCCACACCCTCTGCCTGGGTGGGGGGTGTCCCTGCCAGGGTGGTGTCTCCTGCCCATCCCAGGGCTTCCTGAAGCCCCAGGAAATGGGGGAATTCACATTCACCCTCCAGGCTTTGCTGGTGCCTCCAAGAGCAGCAGTTGCCTCTGCCCGATTTCGGTGTGTCCGAGGGTGGTCCCTCAGGGTCACCTCGCCCTGGGACGCCCAGGCTGGGTGGGGGAGAACGTGTCACCCCACCAGACCTGCCTGCAGAGCCCAGCCCCAGACTTGACCTCCCTCCCTGCTCCTTCATCCAGAGTTTCCATTTCCAAGGGGTGCCGGAGGACCCCAGAGGTTTCCCGGCTGTGAAGTAGAAAACGTCCCGAATTTCGGAGTAGAAGCAGGACATTTTTGGATGGAATTTTGGATCAGGGGAGAGGAAGGGGCTGGGATGAGATCCTGGCCAAGGGCACAGCCAGCTCCTAGTGGACTGGGGACAACTCCCACCCTGTCTGTCCCCACGGTGCAGGTAGAGCTCGGTGTGGCTGCAACCACGTTCCCAAATGTGCCTTTTGGGGGCGGTGGCAGAGGGTGTGGGGTGGGCGTGCAGTGGGGTGTCCCCAGGTGGGGTCAGGGCCCAGGGGGGCAGGAGGGGGAGCAGAGGGGATGGATCCATCCCCGGGGAGAGGCAGAGGGCTCACGGAGCCGTTCCAAGGCCGTGGGTTCAGGCAGCGATCCCGGCTTGCACGATGTGCCGAGCCCCACCGGGAACGGAGGGAGGAGGAGGAGGATGATGAGGAGGAAGGTGCCAGCCATGATGGCAGCGTGTCAGGCCGGGTCCCAGGGTGCCCTGCGCCGCGGTGGGTGTCAGCTGATGGCGGTGGGGAGCTAATCCCGCAGGGAAATGGCCCCGTTCTGGAGCCAGGAATAGCGTGGGATGGCGGCTGCGGGGGCCACACGTGAGCGTGGGGCGCGTGACGGCAGCGGGGTCAGCGCCGGGGTCAGCGCCGGGGCAGGGCCACCCAAAAATAAACACGGCCACGAACCCCCAGCGTGGTCGGTGTTTTGGGGAGCGCTGCCGTGCTGGAGCGCGTGCCGGGGGGGTTCCCGCTGCCGGGGATGGGGTGGGCAGGGATGGGGGCGTCGGGATCCCCCTGGCAAACCGTGCTGGCTCCAGAGCCACATCCCAGTGCCCAACCCACGGGAGGATGGAAAACATGAGTGGGGAAGAGGGGAGGGCACTGTCTGATCCCCCCGGCTGGAGTGGGTGGATGATGGATGGATGGATGGTGGATGGATGATGGACAGGGAAGTGTGAGGTGCTTACTGGAGCCAGACCCTCCCCAGATCCCGGGATCACCGAGTGCCGTGGGATGAGGAGCTCCCACTCTTTGCCTTTGCATCCCCTGAGCATGCAGGGGGCTCAGCCTGCTGGGGACGGGTCTCCATTGGGATTAAGTGCCTGGAAACCACTCACCTTGGAGCTCAGAGGTGTTTGAGGAGGAGCAGGGAGGGAGCAGCATCCCCACTCCCACAGGGCAGAAGGGGCAGGCGGGCCCAGGCTCCAGCGCTCCCCACGATCACGGCACAGGATTCCGGGATCAACCCCCTCATGTGCTCCAACCCCTCATGGGCTCCATCCCCATGCCGACAGACATGGAAACCCACGCTGCTGGCACGGGATGGGCTGCTGGGAGCGGGGCTGGCAGCTCCTGGTGTGCCAAGGGCTCCGGACGGGGCCGTGTTCCCACGTTTGTTCCCATCTCCATGCGCTGCCTCCCACCCCCTGCCCGGCACCAGGGAATTGGGGGGCTCAGGGGGACATGGGAGACCTGACCCCATCCCAAGGCCCCGCTCTGGGAGCTCATCCATCTCCGTGTCCGTGTGCTCGGCCGGTGCCACATCCCCGGCGCGATGAGCTCCGACATTCCCAGCTCGGGGACATTTGGGATGACATTCCAGGTGCCAGGGAGCAGGTGAGATGACGCTCCCCCGCCTTCCTCCCGCTCGGGGGAGGATGGGATGGAGGGTGGTGGGTCCAGGGAAGGGGATTCAGGCAGAGGGAAGAGCAGCGGGAGGAGAAATCTGGGGGGATCTCAGGGGCTCGGTGTGTAACAAGGGGGTAAAATGAAAATAAAATATAAAATAAAATAAAATAAAATAAAATAAAATAAAATAAAATAAAATAAAATAAAATAAAATAAAATAAAATAAAATAAAATAAAATAAAATAAAATAAAATAAAACCAAAACAACGGGAAATAAAAGGAAGTAAATTTCCTGAAGGAAAAGGAATAGAGCAGGCTAAACCAAAGGAAAGTAAAATAAAAGAGAATAAACCAAAGTAAAATGGAGTAGGATAGAACAAAATAAAATGAAATATAACAAATGAAAATAAAAAATAAAATACGGTGAATAGAATAGAACAAAATAAAATAAAATATAGTAAATAAAAATAAAAAACAAAATGCAGTGAAGGGAACAAAATAAAGTATAGTAAATAAATAAAGTTAAAAATAAAAAATATAAAAATATAAAAAATTTTTAAAAATAAAAATAGAGTAGAACAGATTAAAATGTAATTCAGTACAATTCAATAGAATACAATAGAAAAGTAAAGTAAATTTAAATAAAACAAAATAAAACAAAATAAAATTAAATAAAATTAAATAAAATTGAATAAAATTAAATTAAATAGCCTCTGGCTGCCTGAGTCGGACACAGGAGGTGACACAGCTCAGGAGGGACACAAGGACCCTCACCAGGCTCTCCGAGGGCTCCACATCCCATTTTCCAAGCCACCCAGGACCCCGTGGAGTCTCTCACTGCAGGAAAACTGTTGGGAGTGCAGGGAATTGCAGGATTTGCTTTTCCAGCAGTGATCAGAGCTTTCCGTGCCCTCCTCCTCAGAGAGAACGGGCAGAACGGGCCAGGAGGAGCTTTAGGGAGAAGGAAAAATATCAACATTGTGATAAATAAATGTAAAATATAAAATATATTGTATAAAAGTATAGCACATGGAAGACATTACGTATTTTATATAATACATACATCAGACATTACGTATTAAATATAAAATATAATACACAGACTGTGACATATTTATTAGAATATAAAAATAATATGTAGAACAAAATTGTGTATATCTATATATATAATTTTCTATTATTTTATTATTTACACTATTGCCAGAACTGGGAATGGGATGGGATCACACAGCTTTTGGGGGGTGAAGCCCCCCATGCGCTGGTGACATCAGGGATGGTGGGACACGCGTGGGGGGCTCTGTGGGGACACGGGGAGGGGTCCCGGCTGGATTCCCACCACGCACTGGGAAGGCTCTCCCAGAATGACCAGGCTGAGGTTTGGACCTTCCAAAGGGCTTTTTCCCAAAAAAAGTGCTGTGAGGTCTGACATTCTTGGTCGTTGCCTGCACCCTCTGGAGCCAGGCTGGGAGAGCAGGGAAGGGCCATCCTGGAGAAGGGAAAGCTCCAGGGAGACCTGAGAGCCTAAAGGGGCTCCAGGAGAGCTGGAGAGGGACTGGGGACAAGGCCTGGAGGGACAGCACACAGGGAATGGCTTCAGATTGGAGAAATGGAGATTTAGGTGGGAAAGTGGGAAGGAATTCCTGGCTGGGAGCGTGGGCAGGCCCTGGCCCAGGTTACCCAGAGAAGCTGTGGCTGCCCCTGGATCCCTGGGAGTGTCCAAGGCCAGATTGGAGCAACCCCTCACCCTGTGCCCTCCCAGCCAGATGTCCCAGCTGTCCCCAGCATGGCACATCTGGGAATTAATCCTCCTAGGGAAGGGATGTCCTTGCTCTCTCTCTCTCTCCTTCCAGCCACACTCTGGTAGGAAACAAGATATTCCCGGGGGATGTGACACCTCCTCCGTGGATGCTGGAGAGGTGCCCACCGGGAATGTCCCAGCGTGGTCCTGCCTGGCTCCTCCAGGCTGAACTGGGAAGGGAAGGGCGTCAGTGCTGCGGGACCAGCGCGAGAAAAGCAAGGAAGCTGCTTTTTTTAGGGAAGGAAAAGCTCATCAGGAGCAATTTGGCAAAGCCGTGGTGGCCGAGGGGGGCTGTGAAGGAAAGCAGAGTGAGGGAGGAGGAGGAGGAGGAGCTGGGGGGGTGAGGAGGGAGGCTGAGGCTGGAGGGGAATTACTCATGGATCTGTCAAGGGCTGCGTCTGGCTGAGCTCATCCGCATCCTCCGAGAGGGACTCGGGGCTGAGCATAATGGAGGGTGAAAAGGACAGGGAGCCACTAATTAGGGACAAGTTGTAGATGAACTTCAGGCACCGAGGCAGACGTGGCCCCGCTCCTCTGACGTGTCACCGGGGAAGGGCTCCTGTCACCGGGCCAGCCTCGAGGGGACAGCACTCAGTGCAGGGTGGCGGGCACAGGGAACAGCCACGAGGGGAGTGCGGGATGGGAGAACCTCCTGGGAGAGCGTGGGATGCAGAGGGAGGGCAGGGAGGGCCCCAGAACGTGTTTCTGTCTGTGCCTGCTGGTGAAGGTGCATGACCCCATCAGCCAGAGCTGGTGGCGGGACTGGGAGCACAGGATATTCCAGCTGGGAAGGGGCTCGGTGCTGGGACAGGCTCCCAGCAGCAACACTGGGAAGGAGGAACCCAATGGATCCTCTTCCCTCCACCCTTCCACACTGGAACCCCATGTCAGAATCATCACAGAGTCATGGAATGGTTTGTGTTGGAAGGGACTTTAAATCCCATCCGGTCCCACCCCCTGCCATGGGCAGGGACACCTTCCACCAGCCCAGGGTGCTCCAGCCTGGCCTTGGACACTCCCAGGGATCCAGGGGCAGCCACAGCTTCTCTGGGCAACCTGTGCCAGGGCCTGCCCACCCTCCCAGCCAGCAATTCCTTCCCAATATCCCATCTCTCCCTGCCCTCTGGCAGTGGGAAGCCATTCCCCCTTCCACTGTCACTCCATGCTCCTGCCTTGATGGGTTTCCAGCCGACACCTGCTGAGCCCACCTGATGTCCCCAAGTCCTTGCATTCCCTGAAACCCCGTGGCTGTTCCCGTTTCCTGCACCAACTGTGATACTGCACAGTGGGATCATCTGCACTTGCTTCTTCCTGTGGGATTTGGTCCTTCCTCCTGGATGCTCAGGTGGCTCCTGCTCTGATGTGTCGGGGCTGTGGCTCTGCTCAGGTGGCTTCTTCTGACAGCAGTGAGGGAGGGAACCGATCCCCTGGTGCCAGGCTGGGTATTGGGAAGGAATTGCTGGCTGGGAGGGTGGGCAGGCCCTGGCACAGGGTGCCCAGAGAAGCTGTGGCAGCCCTTGGATCCCTGGAAGTGTCCAAGGCCAGGCTGGGCAGGGCTTGGAGCAGCCTGGGATGGTGAAAGGTGTCCCTGGGCAGGGCTTGTGGCAGGGGGGCTCTGGAGCATCCCCTGGTTGGGGGCTCAGGGCTGGAAGTGCCCCTCAGAGAGTGGGATCCAGCACATCCCATCATCTCAGATCTCCCCAGCACAGGGATGGGGCAGCTGCACCCAGGAGATGCCAGACCTGATCCATGGGCTCTTCCTGCCCATCCTCAAGGACATAATCCCACTGATGGGGTTTTTTTGAGCTCCTGCTCTTCCTGCCTGGGGGATGTTTGGAGCAGAGAGCGCCAGGGCTGTGTGTTCCTGGTCGGGTTTGTGCTGGACCTTGGTTAAGGTGCCCCTGAGGAGCTGGTCTGAGGGGCTCTGTGGGCGCTGTTTGTCCCCACCACCTGCGTGTTTGGGGTCTGCACTCCCCAGGATTCAGCACCTCCAGGAGGTCCCGCCCGAGGAGGTGGTGGGATGGTAATTCTGGGTCAGACCCTGCCCAGGGACACGGGATTGTGCCCAAACCCACCCCAACTGCCAGCACGGAGTGACATGGGGGTGGAGTGGTGGGGACATCAGCCCCGGGGACCCGGTCGGGCTATGCCACCCGCCCTGGTGGCAGGGAGGGACATTCCCTGTGCGGGCTGAGGCGAGTGGGTGCGTGTGGGCAGGGGATGCCCGTGACAGCTTCCACGTGGGACAAGGGGTGTAGGGCCTGGGCTGGCAGCACCAGTGGTCCCCGGAGGTGCTGGCCCCGCGGTCCTGGTGTCCCCCATGGCCCAGGAGCTCCTCCCCAGCCTCCAGCCGCCCGGGCCGGCGGCAGCTCCTCTGTTGTGTCCCTGGGAAGGGGCCGGGGCGCCGGGACCTCCTCCACCCCCACGCTCCATTAGCTCTGCACTGTGGCTCTATTGTGCTGGGGACGCGTGAGGGCCGTGCCACCGAGGGACTGTCCTGCCCCAGCGAGCTTCCGATGACTCCGAGGGGTCCGAGACCTGCTGGCCCCGGAGCAGGGGGGACGCAGCCCGGCCGTGTCTTACCCCGGGGTCCCGCCGGCCTCGGGCTCGGCCCCGCTCGTGCCGCCCCCGCCCACCGCGCTCTAATCCGAGTGTCTTCCCATCCGTCTCCTTCCCTCACCTCCGTCTCCGTCCGTCTGTCCGTCCCTCACGCCTCTCTCTGTCTCTCTCTCTGCCTCTCCTACCCCTCTGCTCTGCCAGGGAGGGAGGGAAGGGGGGGCTGCCCTGCCAGCTCAGGGGGCGGGGGCAGCCGCGGGCTGGGGCACCCGGGGGAGGCAGCGGCAGTTTTGGGGCGGGGGGTCCCGCGGGGCCTCAGCCTGGGCTCGTTGCTGACCGTGGCCGAAGGCAGATTGGGTTGGGGGTGTCCCCAGCTGGGTCCATGCCCGGGGATCCAGGACCACCAGGAACCACCCTGTCCCCTCACGCAGCACGGCCGGGGACCCTCCCCCTGCCCCGGCGAGGGAAGAGTATGCGGGTGGGGGACACAAATTCGAGTCTGATGAGCATCTCCGAGGAGAATCCAGCACATCCCGTAGCTCAGCGTTCCCGGGAGAACCAGCACAGGGCAGAGCTGGGCACGGCGCGGGGGGCTCAGCCCCGGGCTCTGCGCTCCTGTCCCCAGGGTCCCATCTCTGGGGTCCCGTCCGTGGGGTCGCATCCTCAGGCTCCTGCCCCTGGGATCCCATTCTCGGGTTCCCAACCCTGGGCTCCCATCCCCGGGGTCCCATGCCCAGGCTTCCATTCCCAGGAGTTCAGTTCCTGAGCTCCCATCCCCAGGGTCCCATCCCAGACTCCTGTCCCGCTCCCTGCCGGCACTGCAGGAATTCCGCTTTCCCTGGGAGCGGTAGGCGGGGGTGGCTCTGCGCAGCTCCCCCGGCGGAGGATGGATCTCGCTTGGGCGTTTATTTTAATACGTCTCTCTCTCTTTCTCGTATCTCTCGCTCTCTCCTGGTTCTCGCCTCTCTCTCCCCGGCCCCCCCGCGCTCTCTTTCCGTCCGTGCCTTTCTGTCCCCGCTCCCTCCCCATCCCGTCCTCCCGCTCCCCCTCCCCCAGGTCAAGGTCTGGTTCCAGAACCGGCGCACGAAGCAGAAGAAGGACCAGAGCAGGGACTCTGAGAAACGCTCCTCCGCCACCTCCGAGTCCTTCGCCACCTGCAACATCCTCCGGCTGCTGGAGCAGGGCCGGCTGCTGTCGGTGCCGGCCCCCCCCAGCCTCCTGTCCCCCGCCTCCAACCCCATCTCCAGCCCCGCGGGCAACGGCTCCGGCCTGGCCACGCCGGGCCCCGCGTCCCCCGGGCTGGGCGGCGGGAGCAGCCCCCCGGCCCCGGGAGCCTTCAGCCTGCAGGTCCCGTCCCTCGCCTCCTCGTCCTCCTCGTCCTCCTCGCCGCGGCTGCCGGGGGGGCCGCTGTGCTTCGGGGGGCCGCTCCTGGGCAGCCTGCACGACCTGCCGGGCGCGTACGGACTGGGCACTTCAGCGTTCGAGCCTTACACGCGGCTGGAGAGGAAAGACAGTTCTATATCCAGCAAGAAGCCGAGCTCTTAAATCAAAATGAGTGTCAAAAGGTGTCGTCCCCCCCCCCACGGCGTCCCCTGCGACCCCCCCCCCCCCCCCCCCCCCCCCCCCCCCCCCCCCCCCCCCCCCCCCCCCCCCTCCCGCCCCTCGCCCCCCGCGCCCCGGCTCCGTTCGGCTCGTGGGATGCAGGAGATGGTTTGTCCCCCGTGGGAATGTGCAGGCGCGGGGGGGCCCGTGCACGCCTGGCCCCCGCCCCAGACACACCGCTGGAGCCGTGGATGTCCCCCCGCAGCTCCGGCGCTGCCCCGGTCACACACGGGCCGTCCCTGGGGGTCCCGTGTCCCCCGTGCTGCCCCGTCCCTCACTGACGCCGCTGGATCTGCCACCACAGCCCCGCTCCAGGTACCGCCCGCGGTCTGTGCCGGGACAGGAGCAGCTCGAGGGGGGTCGGAGGGTCGCTGCTGCCCCGTGGTCCTTCGGTGCCTCTTACGGATGGGACCGCGGAGCTCTGATCCCCCTGGACTGTCCCCCCGCGGCCTGCGGTGCCCCAGGAGGGCACCCCAAAAGGGAGAGCGCAGGGTGGCCCCGGGCTGTGTCCCCGCCCGGCCGGGGTGTCCCTGCATAGGACAAGGGTCGTGCCTCAGTTTCCCCACCTGCAAAGGGCTGTGTGTCCTGCCTGAGATCTCCTCGCAGCATCCCGGTGGCCGCGGGCTCCAGGCGCTGCTCTCATGGGATGCTTGTCCTCCGAGGGAACAGCTGGGGGAGGTCCAGGGGATCTGGTGGGGTGGGTGATGTCCCCAGCCCCCCCCAGGGGTCCCTGCGATCGGAGCAAGCAGCTGCCCCGACTCGTGGGACACCCCCGGCTCCTCCTCTGCTTGTGCAGAGCCAAACCACCGCCCTGCATCGCCCTTTAGGGCCGTCCCACCCTGGAAACCCCTCAGGGACCCACTCCGACCTCCCCGAGGGGGCTGGGGCGAGCTGGGGACCGGCACCCCCAAGGAGATCCCCCCGAGAGGGACGCGGCAGAGTGGACAGTTGTGACATTGGGATCTGCCCCTCTGGGTCGGGTGGGGCCACGAGGGGGTCTTTGCCACGGTCGGGAGCCTGAAGCAGCCCCAGACCCACCGTGGGGTGCTGAGCGCTCAGCGCGGGCACTGCAGGGAGCCCCACCCTGAGCACTGGCCTTGCAGCACCCCCCACACACCTCGATCCCACCCCCGGCAGCCCCAGGGTCCATCCCGGAGAGGTGCTGAGCCCCCCCGGGCAGCCTCTTCCCAGCCGGGCGCCTGATCCCGGAGGTGTCGATGGCTTCCCGCGGGGCAGGATCCGGCCTCGGGCACGATGTGGCTCCGCTGGGGCAAAGGACCAGAGGGGCATTGCATGAGGTGGCCCTTGGGGACAGGGGTGGCGTGGGCCCTCTGGCACCTGCTGGGGCAGGTCCGTGGTGTGAGCAGGGCCTGGGCAGGACGCTCTGCGGTGCCACCACCTTGGCCGGGTACCCTGTGGTGCCATCACCTTGGCAGGAGGCACCTCCCTCTCCAGGTACCCTGCGGTGTCACCACCTCGGCGGGAAGCTCTGCTGTCACCACCCTCCTGCAGGGACAGCGCTGTGACAGGATCGGGGGGACTCCCTGAGCCCCCTCCCCAAGCCCAGGAGCTGCCATGGGGGCCCACACGCCCCACACGCGCCCCAAACCCGGGGACTCCAGCCCCCTCCCGCCGCCCTTTAACGATTAACAATGATAATTAACACTGAGCGTCCCCCCCCCGGGCTACTGCTCCGTCGGGACCGGTCCCTGGCGGGGACACAGCTCCCAGCCCGCGCGTTCCCAGGGTTTTGCAGGGAAATATTTAAAATAAATGATTTTATGAGAAGGTTTCGGTGATTTTTATTTTTTCCTCAGAATGGAGCCCTTCTCTGGAACAGTATTTATTGTTAGCTCCCCTTGGAGCTCTAAAGGGAAGCTCGGGGGGGGGAGGGTCGGCACCCCCAGCGCAGGTGGGAAACTGAGGCAGGAGCAGAGACAGGGTTTGGTTGGGGGTCCCGAGCCCCCCCGAGCCCCCCCGAGCCCCCCGGCTCAGCCCGCGGCTCGCTGCCAACACCTCCGTGCTTCTCCCTGGAATCCCGGGGTGCTCCGACACCCCAACGCTGTGTGTGAGTTTTGGGACTTGCCGGGACCCTTCTCCCTCCCCTCCTCGTCACTTAATTTATATTTATCCCACCGCTCCCACCCTCCTCCCCCCCGGCCCCGGCGTGCGGAGGGAGCGGGCGGAGGGGCAGCCGTGCCCCCCGGCCATGGAATTCTGCCCTCAAACCCCCTCCGGGACTCGCTTTGCTTTGGTTTGCCCTGTTCCAAGCCGAACCTGGTCCTAGCCCAGTTTGGTTTTGGGAGGGTCCCTGATGTGTTTTCCCGGCTCGGAGCGCCCCTGTGGCTCTCCCTCACCCTCCTCCCGCCGCTCCACATCCCGAGGGATCCGCGGGAAGCACAGCGGGGAGGCCGCGGGCTGCTCTTTCCGCCGATTGAAACCCAAATGCTGCTCTCACAAAGGTCCCAAAGCGGATCCAAAGCTGCTGCTCGACCAAAGCGAAGCTGTCCCGGGGGGCCTGGGGGGCCGTGGGGACAACCGTTCCCCCCAGTTCATCCCACTCCAGAGGCTCTTCCAATGTGGGGGGATTGGGGGGAAAAGAGGGTTAAAATCCCAGCAACTACTGGATGTAAAACTTTAAGGAATAATGTGGTTTCTTATGGTTTCCAATGGTTAATAAAAGTTATGTCCTGCCTGCTGCCTCCTCCTCCTCCATCGCCTTTGGGATCCAGGGCTGGGAATCCCTCGCCCCCGGCTCCGGGTGCCACCAGCCTCGGGAGTGTCCCCAGCCTCGTGGGTGTCCCCAGCCCCGTGGGTGCCATCCCAAGGTGGCATTTCAGAGCCCACCGTGTCTTGCTCTCCTCAGAGCCCCCCGAGATTGAATCCCCCCCGTCCGGGGACACCTCCACTAACGCCCCCAGAATGGATCCCCCCCGCGGGGATACCTGCACCACCCTTCCCCAGCAGTGTCCCCAAACGCCCCAGCCCCTCATCCTTAGCCAACCCGGCCCTGCTCCCAGCCCTCCCCTGCCTCTGGGGGGGTGCACCCACTGTGCTCCCGCCCTCCCCACCCCCCCCAAATTACCTCCTCCCCTACCCCTGGCACTGCCTCGAGCTCCACCTGTCCCCAGCCCTGTCCCGTCACCTGTCCCAGCCTTGTCCCCACCCCACCCCTACTCCCATTTCCGTTCCCCTCCCCATCCCTATCTCTACCCATATCCCTATCCCCATAGCGTTCCCTACCCTTTATCCCTATCCCTGTCCCTTGTCACGATCCTTATTCCTTACCCCTATCCCTTATCCATTTTCCCTCGTCCTTTCTCCCTATCCCAACCCCCATCCCCATCCCTGTCCCTACCCTTATCACTGGCCATATCCCTATTCCCAAACCATTTCCTAGCCCTTATCCCTGCCCCTACCCCTTATCCCTATCCTTATTCCTTATTCCTTATTCCTTATTCCTTATTCCTTATTCCTTATTCCTTATTCCTTATTCCTTATTCCTTATTCCTTATTCCTTATTCCTTATTCCTATCCCTTTTCTTATCTCCCACCCCTTTTCCCTGTCCTGTCCCCCTACTCCTTAGCCCTGTCCCTATCCCTTATCCCTATCCCATTCCCTATCCCTAGTCCCTCCAGGGACCCCTAATCCCCCAGGTGAGGGGCTGTGGCCGCTCCCTCCCGCTGTTTACAGCCAACACGGGGCTGTCGGTGCCACTGGTGTCCCTTGTGCCGCCTGTGTCACCAGTGCTGCCGGTGCCACCTGTGTCGCCGGTGCCTCAGGTGCCTCCGGGGCCGCGGGCGGGGCCGCCCGTGCGGGCGGGACCGGCAGGGGCCGGGCCGGGGGTTACAAAGCCCGGGGCGCTGGCGCGCCCTGCCCGGCCCCGCCGTGACCGTGCCCGTGCCCGTGCCCGTGACCGTGCCCGTGCCATGGCTGCCACCAAGGCACCGGCAGCGCTGGCGGCAGCCCGGGAGCACGGGCTAGCAGTGACCCGGGACTACAGCAGCAACCCCCGGCTGAGTGAGTGGGGGGCGCGGGGGGACAGGGAGGACAGAGCGCCGGGGGAGGGCACGGCACCCCCGTGCCCCAGAGCAGGGTGGGGCCGTGGGTACACCGGGGTGGCAGGGACGAGTGGGGGACACAGGGCAGAGGTGGGTGGGTGGGTGGCACTGGGTCAGGAAGGGATGGAGGTGGCACCGGGACAGGCAGGGGGGACAAGGGTGGCGCTGGAACAGGCAGGCACGGGTGGGTGACCCCGGGGCAGGAAGGGACGGGTGGGTGACACTGGGGCAGGCAGGACTGAGTGGGTGGCACAGGGGCTGTGTGTGTCTCTCGGGGAGCACAGGGGCTATATAGGGCTGGGGGGGGGTCCCCCCTCCTGGGGTCCGCACCTGCAGGGGCTGGGGACGGTGTGCCGGGCCCCCGAGGGCTGTGGGGTGCGCGGGGGCTGCGGTGACCCCACAGGGGTGCTGGGGTGCCCCAAGTATCCCTCTCCCCGCCCCGACAAAGGGAGGACCCGCCAAGGTGACCCTGGGATGAGCCACATGTGTGGGGGGTGGGGACATGTCCATCGAGGGGACGTCGGTGTGACATCCCTGGGACTTTGTGTGACATCCGTGGGTGCTCCGTCCATACCCCTGTGCCCCCCCTCTGGCTCCGGGGGGGCTGGGGGCTCAGCGCTGGCACCCTCAGCCCCTCACCCTGGGCTGCAACCCCGTCCCACCCCGACCTCGGGGAGCCTGGCGTGGTGCCAGCCCCACATCGAGGGGTGGGTGAGCCCCCCTCCCGCACCCCGTCCCCGACCACCCACGGGGCCAAGGACGTTTGCTGTGACCTTTGTGCCTTCGCCGCCGGGCCGGGATGGCTGGAGGGAGCCTGAAAGTCACCTCCCTGGATGTCCCCTCGCTGGTCCCGAGCCGGGTGGCTCCGGGCTGGCACGGCCGCGGCCGCTCCCTCCCAGCCCGGCCGGCCCTGCCCGGCCCCGCCGTGTTTGGTGTCAACACGGAGCCGGGAGCGGCCACCCGTGGGTGACTCGTGTCCCGGTCACCTGGCTGAGCGCCAGCCCTTGGCCCGGGTCACCCGGGAGTCCCTTTCCAAGGCAAAAAATGCTCATTTCCGAGTTTGTTCCCTCCTGCCGCCTTTCCCTCTCGGGAGAGGGACGGGCAGTGCCGGCTTTGCCAGGCTGGCTCTGCCCAGCCAAACTTGGCCCCAAATCCAGGCTGGCACTCAGGTCTGCCCGGGGGGGACGCGTGTGAGGAGCTCAGGGTGGGTTCTCTGCAGATGGAGGGCCGGGAGAGGGGGATCCTGGCACTGGGCACCGGGGAAGGGGGGTCAAGCAGTGCCGCGGGCAGGCAGGGTTGGCAGGGAGGGCAGGCAGGAGTTGGCAGTGCCCGCAGTGCCCATCCAGGGCCGGCTCTCCCGAGAGGCAGCAGAGGAATCGGCAGCCGCTCCCCAGCGCCGCGAATCCATTAGCACGAAGAGCCACTTCTCACCTCCCGGCCTTTGGCTCGACCCAGCGCCGGGGAAAACAGCGCCGGGAGCGATCCCGCCGCCGCACGTGGGCTCGGGGTCCTGCCCGCACGTGCGGGTACCTGTGCGGGGGGATGTCCCCCCCTGACCCACGGCCTGTCCCACCGGCTGCTCTAAAACCGGCAAGGGCAGCCTGGGAGCTGGGCTGCGATGGGGATGGATGCGGGAATGAATAAATGGAGGGATGGACAGATGGAGGGACGGTTTCGGACCTGAGGTTGCTCCCCCAAAGCCTTCTGGGGGCATTCTGGGAGCTGGGGCAGAGCCCGAGGAGGTGTGAGTCCCCCCTGCCCATTTCCAGATCCCACAATTGGATTTTTAAGTATATAAACCCAGCAGCCGTCGGGCCCCTGGCAGCAGGAGGCAGCTGGTGGTGCAGAGCTGGGCTCGCTGCTCCCCCCGCCCTCTTCCCAGCTCTGCCAGCCCCCCACCCCCTTCCTGGTGCTGCAGAGGGGAGGGGCGTGGGGGACCTTGGAGCCCCCCACCCTCCGGAGCTGCCAGACCCCCGGCAAGCAGAGCAGGGCTGGTGTCCTTGGCGTGACCATGGGGGGTGGCAATGCCATGGGACTGTGGGGAAGGGGCTGGCGGGGTCCTTGGGGCTGCAGCTCATCCATCCATCCATCCATCCATCCATCCATCCATCCATCCTCCCGCCCCTGTGGCAGCATCCCCAGCACCCCCCGGTCCATCCCACTGTCACGGGACCCCGTGCCCCACAGCGCGGGGGGATCCCCCGGCTCTCCACCACTTCTCTTTCCCTCGGACCCCCCTCCTCCCGGCTCCGTCAGCCCAGCTGGCCCAGCGCGGGGTCCGCAGCCCCCTCCCCGCCTCCCACGCCCCCAGCCCTGTTTTGTCTGCCGGCAAACGCGGCAGCAAGCCCAGCAATTTATTTCTCCTTTTTTTTTCCCCTTCCTCGGGCTGCTTGTTTGGTTCACGCTTGGCTGGGGCTGCCTTTCTTTGCCTCCCCTCACATGACGTGCAGGTGTGTATGGGAACCCTCGGCCGCCGGGCCCTAATTAGTGGCATAGAGTGTGACCCCCCGCCGGGCTTTTCACGGGCTCTGCCGGGCTGGGACAGGCCGGTGGGTTTGACAGCGCGGCACAAAGTGACACATGGCACAATGGGCAGGTTGTGGAGGGGGGAAACGGTCACTTAGGGACTGTCGGAAAAGTCCCAGGATGGCCCCGGGGCAGGATGGTGGCTCGGGAAGAGGGGGTGGGGTCGGGCTGAGCGGGATTTTGAGCGCGGAGTGGCCGTCGGGGATGGATTCGTGTCCCGTCCTGGAAATTCGGCAGGGTCGCTTCAGACATCAGCGTTTTGGTTAAAAACTCAGCATTTGTGGAATCCTAAAATCCCCGGGTGGTTTGGGTTGGGAGGGACCTTAAAGGCCACCCGGTGTCACCCCCTGCCATGGCAGGGACCCCTCCCACTGACCGGGTAGATCGAAGTCCCATCCAACCTCCTTGTGATGAAATCACGGGATAATCTATGGACCTGCTGAGACACCTTTTCATCCCCAACCTCGCCCTGGGGCAGAGGGTTTGGGGCGCTTGGGGGCTGTTTATCTGTCCCATTTCCTATCTTTGTTCCAGCTGGGTCCCACTCTGTAATTTGGGATAAGGATGAACATCCCTCGCTGCACTCCCGCTCCAGAGACCAAGCTGACCCTCTCCTGGGGACAGGACAGGGGAATGGCTTCCCACTGCCAGAGGGCAGGGTTGGGTGGGATATTGGGAAGGAATCCTTCCCTGTGAGGGTGGGCAGGGCCTGGCACAGGTTGGGCAGAGAAGCTGTGGCTGCCCCTGGATCCCTGGAAGTGTCCAAGGCCAGGCTGGAGCACCCTGGGCTGGTGGAAGGTGTCCCTGGGGTTGGAACTGGACGGTCATTAAGGTCCCTTCCCACCCAAAGCATTCCCTGATTCCGCGCTCTCCAGCGGTCCGTGCCCACCCCCGGCGCACTTTGGAGCCGAGCCCTAAGGCGGGGCGGGCCGGGGGTGCCGGGGCGGAGGGGCCGGGAGGGCCGGGGGGGGCTGGCGAGGGCAGGGCGGGCGAGCGGCAGCAATTAGCGGCGGGCGGGGCCGGGCAGGGCCGGGCCGGGCCCCTTTGTGAGCGGGGCCGAGCCCCCCCGGCCGCCGCGCTGGGCAGCAGTGCGTGAGCGCCAGCGCTAACGGAGATCGCATCTGACAGGAGCTGTGAATTTGGGGCTGGGGGTGTGGAAAGGCCAGGTTGAAAGACTTTTCTTTTTCCCTCGGCCCCTCTCCCCCGCCCCCGCTCCCCGGCCGTGCCCCCGGCCAGCCGCCGCAGCCCACCCACCCCGCCGGGCCGGCCCCACTCCCGGCCCAATTATGGGAATTGGAGCTTTCCGGGGCTCCCCCGCCGCTGCCGCGGCCCTCTCCCTCCTCCGGCTCCTCCTCCTCTTCCTCTTCTCCTCCTGCGCTTTTTCCGTGCCGAATGGATGGATGGATGGATGGATGGATGGATGGATGGATGGATGGATGGATGGATGGATGGATGGATGGATGGATGGATGGATGATCTATCACTGTACCACTAGAGAGCTTGGCTGATGATCCAGTGTCACCCCCAGGGCACCAGGAGGTGCTGCCAGAGGCTCCAGTGCCCTCTGTGGGAGAAGGAGCCCCTCTGCTCTGGAGCCAGGCTGGGAGAGCTGGGGGGGTTCCCCTGGAGAAGAGAAGGATCCAGGGAGAGCTGAGAGCCCCTGGCAGGGCCTAAAGGGGCTCCAGGAGAGCTGGAGAGGGACTGGGGACAAGGGATGGAGGGACAGCACACAGGGAATGGCTTCAAACTGCCAGAGGGCAGGGACAGATGGGATATTGGGAAGGAATCGCTGGCTGGGAGCGTGGGCAGGCCCTGGCACAGGTTGCCCAGACAAGCTGTGGCTGCCCCTGGATCCCTGGAAGTGTCCAAGGCCAGGTTGGAGCACCCTGGGCTGGTGGAAGGTGTCCCTACCTGTGGCAGGGGGTGGCACTGGATGGGCTTTCAGGTCTCTTCCCTCCCAAACCAGCGTGGAGTTCTGTGATCCTCCTGCAGAAGTGTCAGGGTCACTGGCACTGCCAGTTCTGTGCCCTGGCACGGGCTGGGAGAGGGGAGGGGGACACTGGGGGTGCAGCTGTGCCACGGGGGTGACCCCACACTGCTCTGGGGGGTGTCCAGGGATTGGGGCTCCCCAAACTGGGCTGTGGCCAGCGAGGAGCAAAGGGGACCCATCCCCCAGAAATGGAGTCCCTGGGGCTGATGCAGCTGGGGACAATGACAGCACCACCTTAAGGACACCCAGGATGCTGAGGGGCAGGACCCCCCATGCCACAGCCGGTGGGAGGGAGGGGGGAGCCCTCCAGCTGGCCCAGCCTCTCCGATCCCATCAGGATCATGAGGGACTCCCAGCCCGGGGCGAGGAGAGAGGGCAGGGGGATGAAAGGGGTCAGCGAGCCCCGCCCTGCCGGGGTAGGATTTTGGCACCGACATGTCCTGGGATGATCAAGGCAGCTTAGAGCCGGCTCAGTGCCCCCACACCTGCACCCGCCGGGGCTGAGCCCCGCCCTCTGTCCCGGCCCTGCCCCTCTCCCCGGGCCCCTGCACGGCCTCGGCCCCCTTTGTCACCCTCGGCCTTCGTGTCCCGGGTGCCTCCTGCCCCACGGGTGTCCCTGGGGGTCACACCCCTGGCACCCTCCCGAGTGCCACCCTGTGTGTGTCCCTGGTGCCCCGAGGGCTCCTCCTGCCCTGCGGTGCCCTCTGCATCCCACCAGGATGCTTTTAAACTAGAAGGGGATTTAGGTGGGATATTGGGAAGACACTTCCCTGTGAGGGTGGGGAGCCCCAGCCTGCCCCAGCCTGGAAGTGTCCAAGGCCAGGCTGGACGGGGCTTGGAGCGACGGGGGCTACTGAAAGGTGTCCCTGCCCGTGGCAGGGGTGGCATTGGGTGGCATTTAAAGGTCCCTCCCGACCCAAACCATTGTATTCCGTGGCTCTTTGCAGGGCTGTGCCCATCACACGGGGTCAGGGCTGGGCTGGGGGGTTTGGGGGGGGTGAGGGGTCTGTGCCCAGGCTGGAACAGAGGACCAGGCTGTGCCCAGGCTGAGGTGAGTGGAAAGGGCCTGGTGAGATGCACAGTCTCTGCTGGGACTTGCAGGAGCCACTGGAGTTCCAGCAGGTCACCAGGCTGTGGTGGCACCTTGCTGGGATGGGGTGTCCCAGGGCAGGGAACCTCTCCTGGTGCTGCTGGAGGGGGGAGCCAGGGAAGCTGGGTGACCAGGGGAGGCTTTACTGCTGGTTGTGGTGACATTCCCAGTTGTGACATCCCTGTCAGGTGTGTGGGAACACCTCCAGGAGGTGACACAGCCAGCTGTCACCAGGCCCCGCGGCAGGGAGCCCCCACGGAGTGACATTCTTGCAGGATGTGTGCTCCAGGGCTGGGAGCCCCCACGAGTGACATTCTTGCAGGATGTGTGCTCCAGGGCTGGGAGCCCCCACGGAGTGACATTCTTGCAGGATGTGTGCTCCAGGGCTCCAGTTCAGCTGCCACCAGTCACTTGGGCTGGCCCTGGGATAAGGAAAGGGACAGCAGGAGCGGGTGGCACGGGAGTGGGATGGATCCCAGGGTTTGGTGCTGCCAGTGCTGGGATCAGGGTGGGAGCCCCCCGGGAGCCTCCCCAGCCCAGGCTGACGGTGTGTCCTTCCCTTCCCCCAGCCTACAGGACGGTATGTGGTGTCAACGGGCCACTGGTGGTGCTGGACAATGTGAAGGTAGGACCCTGTCTGGGGAGAAGACAAGGGGACACCTTGGCAGTGTCACCTGGGGCTGGTCAGGGACCACCGTGCTGTCCCCTCTGGGCTGAGCTACCACTCAGCTGGAGAGGGCAACGGGGGTACCTCGTCCCTCATCACCTCTCTCGTGTCCGCCGGGCTGTCCCGTCCCCTCTCCCCTGTCCCGAATCCCTTCTCCCCCATCCCTCGGGGTTTTTTTGGGCTGTTTTCCGGGCTGGTCCCCTGTCGCTTGTCCCCTGGACTGGTCTGTCCCGTCTCTCCTGTCCCTTGTCCCCTGTTCCCCTGAGTTGTTCCCTGTCTCCTCTCCCTGTCCCTTGGGCTGTCCCCCGGGCTGTCCCCTGTCCCCCGGGCTGTCCCCTCCTCTCCGGGGTCCGAGCTCCCTCCTCTGGACGCGATCGGCAGCAGAGCCCGTGTCCCCGTGTGGGTGGTGTGTGCTCTGGGACACTGCTGTCCTGTCCCCGTGTCCTGTCCCCGTGTCCCACCCGAGCTCAGCCCCTGCTCCCTGTTCTCCTGTGCCCCTACCCAAAATCCAGCCCTTCTCCCCTGATGTTCCCAGGCTCCTGTCCCTTGTCCCCTGTCCCCTGCCCAATCTGTGGCTCCCTCTGGGCCCCTGCCCTGACACCACACCCACCACGACCCCCCTCTCAGCCCGTGTGCCAGTACGGGGTGGTACTTTGGTGTCACCCTGCCTGTCCCTGCTCCAGGCGCAGGGTCTGGGCTCTCTTGGGTGGGCTCCAGGCACCTGGGGGACCCTCCGAGGGGCTTTGTTGCCCGCCGGCTCGTTTCCATGGCCCCTTTCACGCCGAGCCCGGCAGGATGGGAATTAATCAGCTCAATTAAAGAGCCAGCCCGTGGCGGGGGTTTCCTCGGCTTTGTCGTCCTTTATCCAAAGGTCTTTCCAGAAGAATTAAAGTCCAAAGTTCACAGGGCCGGAGGCAGCCCCGGTGGCGGCTGGGAGTGAGGAGGAGGAGGAGGAGGAGGAGGAGGAGGAAGAGGAGAGCCCGGAGTGTGCTGGGCAGGCGGGGCTGGGCAGGGGAGGGACCCTTCCGACGCTGTGCCCAGAGCGGGACGTGTCCCCTCAGCCAAGGGGCGGCAGAAAAGTCTCCTCCATCCCCCCCGGGGGGATTGGGGAGGGTGGGTGGTGTCCCCTGGGGTGCTGAGTCCCACTCGTCCCTGTGGCCAGTGCGAGGTGGTGGCACCGTGGTGGCCCCGTCCGTGCCTGGCAGGGACTGTGTGAACTGGCTGGTACCGCGGACTTTCCCAGCGTTGGGGAAAATTGCCCAGCGTTGTGGAAACCGAGGCAGGAGCGGCGCAGAGCCCGGAGTGGCTCCAGGGTGGGGCGAGGACAGGCAGCACCTTCCCCCGACCCCCCACTGCTGTCCCGTGTCCCCCCTCGGTGTCAGGGAGCACAAACCCCCTCCCCAGGAGGGGAAATAGGGCAGCCCCGACGGGGTTGGGGGGGCACAGAGGAGCCCCCCGCCCCGGCTCAGCCTGCCCCTGTGCCCACAGTTTGCCCAGTACGCCGAGATCGTGAACTTCACGCTGCCCAACGGCACCACCCGCAGCGGGCAGGTGCTGGAGGTGATGGGCTCCAAAGCCATCGTCCAGGTGAGCGCGGCGGGGACACGGGGGACTGCACGGCTCGGGAATGTGTCCCGGGGCTCTGTCCTGGGGCTCTGTCCTGGGGCTCTGTCCCCCTCCAGCGGTGGCTGCTGCATTCTTGTCCCAGAGCTCTCAGGCTGCAGGACCCCTGTCCTGGGACGTGTCGTGTCCTGGGATGGGCAGGGTCCCGGTACAAGTGTCCGGGGACAGGTGATGTCCTGGGATGGGCAGGGGTATGCGGTGTCCCGGATTGTCATTGTCGTGTGACACGTGTAGTCCCCATCCCTTATCCCCACGTCCCCCACACGAATCTCCCCCTGCATTCCAACAGGGAAATCTGGGACCCCGCTGCCAACCCCGCCCCCTCGGCCCCCAGCGGGGCCACGGCTGGGACGGGCAGTGGGTTCCAGGGCGCCCCAGAGAGGGGCAGGGGGGGCTCACTGGGAGCACTGGGACTGTTTGGGGTCATCCTGCCTAATTACCCCGGAGCCCCCAAACCAGGGCTCGGGGGGGCTGCGCAGCTGCCGAAAATCACTCCTCGAATGGCACCTGCGTCTCTGTGATGCCCTTTTAATCCTATTAGGGAGTCAGGCTCGGGGAGGAAAGGGGGGGAAAATAGGGATAAAAGGGAAAGAAATGCAGACCCGGCGTTGTTGGGGGTGACCTGCAGCACCTGCAGCCGCCCGGGGGGCTGTGGCCATCACCCCCCTCAGGCCTGTCACTGTCCCCCTCCCAGGGGCCACCCGGCTCCAATTAAAGCAGCGATTCGGAGGTTAATTAATACTAATGATGTCAAATATTACACTGATCAAACAAAACGCCTTTGCCCTGCCGTGGGCATCGCATAAGGGAGCGGGATTCCCCCCTCGGGGTTCCCCCTCCCCAAAGCCCCTCAGAAGGGGGTTTTCTTAACCCCGAGGGCTCCCCCCCTCCTTTATCTCTCCTCCCTGCGGGGGTTTTTGGGTGAGCGCGGATCACATCCCCCCCAAAGCCCCCCCCCTTCCGTGCCCATTAATCCCCACTAATTGCCCCCCACCCGCCTCCTGCCCCGGGGTCTCTGCAGGTGTTTGAGGGAACATCTGGGATCGACGCCAAGCAAACCTCCTGCGAGTTCACGGGGGACATCCTGCGCACCCCCGTGTCCGAGGACATGCTGGGTAAGCCCCGCCCGTGGCTGAGCCCGGACACAGCTCGGGGCGTGGGTGGGAGGTAACTCAGGATGGGCTGTTTGGGGGAGTTGGGGTTCAGTTCTGGGGCTGAACACGTGACCTCCCCATCCCTGGAAGTGACTTCCCATCCCTTGGAAGTGTCCAAAGCCAGGCTGGACAGGGCCTGGAGCAACGTGGGCTAGTGGAAGGTGTCCCTGCCCCTGGCAGAGGTGGGATTGGATGGGATTTAAGGTCCCTTCCCACCCAAACGAGTCTGGGGTTCATTATGGGCGGGTATGAGCCCTCCTCTGTCCCCACATACCCCCTGCACAGCTGGATGCCGGCAGCCCCCCCCCGCCCCCCCCTCCCCCAGCCTCCCCCGGGGGTGTTCAAGCCCACCCAGCCAAGCCCAACCCACGTTTGAGGCTCCTGAGTGTCCCCCCGCGCCAGAGGGGTCACGGCCGGTGACGGGGGTCGCTCGGGGTCGCGGGGTGTGGGGGGGGTGGGCCCTGGGCTCCAGTGCCGCTCCGTGGTCGGGGGCCGCGTGTCTGCCGCGATCTCCATCCCGCCGTGGATGGATCCCGGTGCCCGGGGCTCGGCAGTGCCCGCGCCCCGCCGCAAAGGGCAGCGCAAAGGGCACGTGTCGAGCGCGGTTCGGCTGCCAGCGGTGACGGCCGGGCACGGGGAGGGACCTCCCCCTCCTCCCCCAGCCTGAGACCTCCCTGCTCCCTCAGCCAGGGCCCCCCCCACAGCCAGGGACCCTCTCCTTCCCCAGCAAGGGTCCCCCCTACTCACTCAGCCAGGGACCCCCAACTTCCCACAGCCAGGGACCCCCTGTCCCCGTGCAGGGTCGGGTAGCGCGTCCCCCCAGCGCTCTCGCAGTGCCACCCCCCCAACCTGGGCCGAGGTCCCCCTCCCTGGCTGGTCCCCCCTCTCCCCACGCGGACTCGGGGCCGGCGGACGCGGCTCTGCCGTGGCCACTGACCTTTCATGCTCCGCGCTCCGCGCCCCGGCCCTGCCATCACCCTGATCCGCTCTGACACCCGTGACGTGTCCCCGGCCCTGGTGGGGACCGGCAGAATGTCCCGTGGGGCGGCAGCGGGCTGGGGGGGCGGCGTGTGGGCGCTGCGGCTTCGTGGCGATCGATGCCGCGGCTCCGAGACGGTCGATGAGGCTGAGAGGGAGCGGGGGTGCCGTGTAACCCCCCCCCGGGCAGGTTAGGAGGGGTCTCGGTGTCACCCCCCCGCCCAGGACCCCGAGGGGGAGGTGATGGGGGTGGCTGGGGACATGGGGAGGGGGTCCCGGGGCTCTTGTCCCCGTGGGCTGGCATCTTCCTGCCACGAGAGTTGCGGTGTCACCCAGCCCTCGGTGACACCGCCCACCCCACGCAGTGACATGGGCACACCTCGTTCCCTAGGAGGGGGTCTGGGGGTGCCCACAGCCCTCCTGGGTGCAAATCCCTCCGTCCCCCACCCACAGCCCCCCAAGCACCGGTACCTGTGTCCCCCTCTGGGCACCCCCGGCGTGTCCTGTGGGAGCACTGGGGACCGGCATCAGGATGGGACCCTGCCCCACGCCCACGGGCCGGCAGGTGCCCCCCGGCAGCCTCCCCCCGCCCCGGCTGGTGGCCCCGGGCAGGGACCAGCCCCTCTCCTTGCAGGTCGGGTGTTCAACGGCTCCGCCAAACCCATCGACGGCGGCCCCCGGGTGATGGCCGAGGACTTCCTGGACATCAACGGTGACGGCTCCGGCCCCGCGGGGCTCCGCTACCCTGGGCGTGGGGGAGGGACTCGGGAACAGCCTGGCACGGCATGGGGGTACCTCCGTGCTCTGGCGGCCAGAGCAGCCCCGCGGTGTCACCCCATCCCTCCCTCCATCCCTCCCTCCACCCCTTCCCACGGGGGTGCCCCAGGTGGGGGTCCGGGTGCCAGGGTGGGACCTGTCCCACCCCAGGACTGGGGGTGGGCACCTGTGCTGCCCAGGGGCTGCTCCCTCCTCACCTCCAGAATTTGTTTCCTAATTTTGGGCACCAAGCAGGGCACATGAGGCTGCCCCGCCTCTGGAAGTGCCCAAGGCCGTGTCGGACAGGAGCTGGGCTGGTGGAAGGTGTCCCTGGGTGGCACTGGATGGGCTTTAATGTCCGTCCCAACCCGGCCCATTCCATGACTCCTCCTTCCCGGGGTGCCTCCCGTCCCTGTCCTGCTCCAGGCCAGCCCATCAACCCCCACGGGCGCATCTACCCGGAGGAGATGATCCAGACGGGGATCTCGCCCATCGACGTCATGAACAGCATCGCCCGTGGCCAGAAGATCCCCATCTTCTCTGCCGCGGGGCTTCCCCACAACGAGGTGCGTGCCCAGGGGGGCGGGAGTGGCAGCGGGAGGGATTTGGGGGGGCTGGAGCCTCCCTGCTGTCGAGGGGCAGCCCCTCAGCTCGTGCCTCGGTGTGGGCACAGCGAGGGGTAAAGCAAACCCTGCGTGCCAAAGCTGGGCTGGGGGGGGAAGGGGATCTGGGCTGATGGGGGGACCCGGACCCGGGGGCTGCAGAGCACCCCAAATCC
>NW_020956903.1:64214-70786 GCF_003031625.1 Empidonax traillii
GGATGGGATGGGATGGGATGGGATGGGATGGGATGGGATGGGATGGAAACAGAGCGGGGGTGACAGCAGAGAGTGACCACGGGCACGGCACGATGGCGTCACAGCGAGGGGGACACCCCGCTGCCCCCCCTGGGCTGAGTGGGCGCGGGGGGTGCGGGGGTCCCTCCTGGGGTGCCCCCTCCTGTCTCCGTGCCCTGTCCCCGCTGCCGTGGGGCCGTGTCCCGGTCCCGGGGGGCTGTGTCCCCTCGGGGGGCTCCGCGCTGCCCTGTCCCCTGTCCCCCCCAGATCGCAGCGCAGATCTGCCGCCAGGCGGGGCTGGTGAAGAAATCCAAGGATGTGGTGGATTACCACGAGGACAACTTCGCCATCGTCTTCGCGGCTATGGGGGTGAGTCGGGCCGGGCCGGGCCAGCCCAGGCACAGCCACAGCCCTGCCCCGCCCTGGCCCAGTGTCCCCAGTCCCGCTGACCGGTCCCCCCACCCGGGCAGGTGAACATGGAGACCGCCCGGTTCTTCAAGTCGGACTTTGAGGAGAACGGCTCCATGGAGAACGTGTGCCTGTTCCTCAACCTGGCCAACGACCCCACGTGAGACACAGCCCTGGCTGCAGCACCCGCTCCTCCTCCTCCTCTTTCTGCTCTTCCTTCTCCCTCCTCCTTTCTCCTCCTTTTTCCTTCTACTTCTCCCTTTTCCCTCCTCCTCATCCTTCTCCTACCTCCTTTCTTATATTTTCTTATTTTTTTCATTTTTTCTTATTTTTCTCATTTTTCTTATTTTTCCTATTTTTTCTTATTTTTCTTATTTTTTCTTATTCTTTTCCTTATTCTTTCTCCTTTTTCCTTCTGCTTATCCTTCCTCTTCCTTCTTCTCCTTCCTCCTTCTCCTCCTTTTCCTTTTCTCTCATCCCTCTTTCCATTTCTTTTCTTCTCCATTTCCCTCCATTTTCTTTTCCCTTCTTTCTTCTCTTTGGCCTTTCTCCCTCTCTTTCTCCTCTCTGCTTTCTCCCTCTCCTCTCCCTCCTCCTCTCCCCCCATGAGGACCTGCCCAAGCTTAGGTGGATCAGGGAGGGGGAGGTTGTTCTGGGACCCCAAAACTGCGGGTCCCTCCTCTCTGCAGGGGCCAGCCCTGCCCTGAGCAGCAGCGGGGGATGCAGAAGTGAGGGGGGCCCCCCCTCCTGGCCCCCTCAAACCTGCTCTGCGGGGGCTGACTGTGCCTCGGGGGTGCCCCCCGTGCCCGGCAGGATCGAGAGGATCATCACCCCCCGCCTGGCGCTCACCACGGCAGAGTTCCTGGCCTACCAGTGCGAGAAACACGTGCTGGTGATCCTGACCGACATGAGCTCCTACGCCGAGGCCCTGCGGGAGGTCAGCGGGGCCCCAGGGCCTGGCCCCGTCCCCTGGGTCCTCCCCGGGGGGCAGGGGATGGGCACTGGCCTGTTGGGGAGCCTGGGGTGCCCAGGGGACTCGGGGTGCCCAAGCACTTAGGGTGCTGGGGTTACCTGGAGTCCCCGGGGTGTTTGGGGTGCTTGGGGGGCCTGTGGTACTGGGGGTGCTCGGGGTGCCCAGGACACGTGAGATGCCCAGGGTATCTGAGGTTCCTGGGGTTCTTGGGGTGCTCGGGGTGCCCAGGGTATCTGGGGTTCCCGGGGTTCTTGGGGTGCTCGGGGTGCCCAGGTTGCTGGGGGTGCCTGGGCTGCCCAGGGCACTTGTGGCACTGGTGCCCCCCTGTGCTCTCAAGGTTTTTGGGGTGCTGGAGCCCCCCCAGCCCCACGGCACCTCTTCCCCCCCCCAGGTGTCGGCAGCCCGGGAGGAGGTTCCCGGCCGGCGCGGCTTCCCCGGTTACATGTACACCGACCTGGCCACCATCTACGAGCGCGCCGGGCGCGTGGAGGGCAGGAACGGCTCCATCACCCAGATCCCCATCCTCACCATGCCCAACGACGGTCCGCGGGACACGGGGGGCACCGGGGACACGAGGGGGACTGGGGACACGACGGGGACCGGGGACACGGGGAGGGCTGGGACGCGGGGGCGGGAGCTGCCCTGCTCCAGGAAATGGCAGGGCTGGGAAATGCCGGATTCTTTTAAGCTGGTTTTGGGGAGCTCGCGGGGTGCTGAAGCCCTGGGTGCTCGCTGAGGTGTTTGGGGTTATTATCCCCCCCAAACCTTCCCTCCCCCCCCCACCCCCAGCAGGATAAGGGTGTCAGCCAAAGGACGGGGTTGAGGACAGGGAGAGCAGCCAGGGGTGCCACGGGACACCCCACCTGCCTGGGTACCCCAGGGGGGACACAAACCAGCCGAGCCACTCTTCATCAGTTCCCCGTGGGGTCCCCTGCTGGGCAGGGGGTGACACCGGGACCCCCCACCCCAGCCCCGTGGGGGCGGTGCTGCTCTGGTGATCCCCTGACATGGGGGCGTGGCCGTGTCCCGAGCAGCCACACCCCGTGGGGGGCTTACAGCACCCTGGTTCCCCCCAGACATCACCCACCCCATCCCTGACCTGACGGGTTTCATCACCGAGGGGCAGATCTACGTGGACCGGCAGCTCCACAACCGGCAGGTTCATTCCCGAGCCCCTTCCCGGCTCTAGGGATGGACTGGGGGGGCTGGAGACCCCCCAGAACGGGGGTGCCCAGGGCAAGGGGTGGGTGTTGGACGGGTGCACATGGGGGTCCCTCTCGCCCTGCAGATCTACCCCCCCATCAACGTCCTGCCGTCCCTGTCCCGGCTGATGAAATCAGCCATCGGAGAGGGAATGACCAGGAAGGACCACGGGGACGTCTCCAACCAGCTGGTGAGGGCTGGGGGACACTGAGGGGGGTGGTTTGTCCCTTCAGAACCCCCTGCCTGGGGAGGCTCAGGTGAGCCCAGGCCAGGCTGGGAGAGCTGGGGGGGTTCCCCTGGAGAAGAGAAGGATCCAGGGAGAGCTGAGAGCCCCTGGCAGGGCCTAAAGGGGCTCCAGGAGAGCTGGAGAGGGACTGGGGACAAGGCATGGAGGGACAGCACACAGGGAATGGCTTCAGCATGGAAGAGGGGAGATTCAAATGGGATATTGGGAAGGAATCCTTCCCTGTGAGGGGAGGCCCTGGCACAGGTTGCCCAGGGAAGCTGTAGCTGCCCCATCCCCATTCCTGGATGGGCACAACCTGGGCTGGTGGAAGGTGTTGCTGGGTGTCCCTGGGTGGTCTCTGAGGCCCGTGCCAGGCCCCCCATTCCGTGTGTCCGTGGCTCTCCCAGTACGCCTGCTACGCCATCGGGAAGGACGTGCAGGCCATGAAGGCGGTGGTGGGGGAGGAGGCTCTGTCTGCCGATGACCTGCTGTACCTGGAGTTCCTGCACAAGTTCGAGAAGCAGTTCATCACCCAGGGTGAGCTGGTGCCCCACACGGGGGGGCTCTGGGACACCCCCCAGCACCCCCTGGCTCCTGCACCCCCCTCCCTTCCCAGGGCCCTACGAGAACCGGAGCATCTTTGAGTCCCTGGACATCGGGTGGCAGCTGCTGCGCATCTTCCCCAAGCAGCTGCTGAAGCGGATCCCGGAGAACATCCTGGCCGAGTTCTACCCCCGCGAGGCCAAGGCGCCCGACCCGGGCCCGGTGGGCACGGCCCTGTGACCCCCCCCGATCCCCCCGGGCCACCCGAGGGCCCCCCGGTGGGGCCGCCTGGGAGTGGCAGCCAGGAGGGCACAGGGGGTGTCCCAAAACCGGGAGGAACCTCCTTTCCCTGGTGAATAAAGCACTGTGGTCACCACCCCCCTCTCTGCTCTGGTGCTTCCCGCTGTGGCCCTGGCATTCCCACCCCTGGGCACCCCTGCAGACCCCTGGAGACCCCCGGAGACCCCTGCCCAGCCCATGCTGCCCAATGCAGGCAGAGGTACAGGCAGCCCCGCACATCCCCCCCGCTGAGCTGCATCTCCTCAAACCACCCCAATTTCCATATTTTCGGGTGCCCTGGGGGGTGTAAATGCCATGGGGGTAGGGGGGTCCTGCAGAGCTCCCCGGGCAGCGTCCTCAGCACCTCCCCAGTCCGAGCACCCACAGCTGGGGTGGGGCAGGTTTTGGTTCCCCCCTGCCTGCATTGGTGTCCCCCGCCCCGGGGGGGTCAGGGACCGGTTTCACTTCCCTGCAGCAGCGGGGGGATGAACCGAGAGCCGGGGCAGGGGCAGCTTCCCCTGCTCTGCGGGGCCGGGGCCGCAGCCCCCACCATGGCCGGGGCCGGGGAAGGTGTCGGGGGGCACCTCACAGGTAAGGTCTGTCCCTGGGGGATTGGGGGGGGCCCAGGTGTGGCCGGGGGGGCTCTGTCTGTCTGTCTCTCTGTCTGTCTGTCCCCTGTGGCCACCACGGTGGCCTGGGGGAGGGTTTGCAGTGAGTAAAACCAGCCCAGAAGGGGCTGGAGGGGGTTCTCTCTCCCCAGCAGAGGGTCCTGGGGGTCTTCATTCGGCAGCACGGAGGGTCCCGCGGGGACCCCCAGCCCTTGTGGGGGGTGTAAGGTCCCGGGGGAAGGGGGGATTACAAAGCAGGGGGAGGGAGGGGGGGAAAGGCAGGTGGGATTTTGATTCCAGAGCTCATTCCCCACCAGATTAGGGATTCTGGGAAGGGTGGGAGGACGGGATGCGCCTCAGCCCCTCTGGGAGCTGCCCAGGTGGCGAGGATGGGTAAACAGCCCCTCCCCGAACCCCCTGGCACTGCGAGGACCCCGGAGCACTTGGGAACAAGGGATGTGCCCGGGCCCAACATCGGGGACCCCCGGGGCCCCCAGTGACTGTCCCCAGGGCCACTTCCCCCGGTACGTGGGGGGGTCTCACGGCATCCCCCCCTCACAGACCCTTCACCCCAGAGCCCCGGGGGGACGCCCAGGGCTGCCGGCGACTGTCCAGCCCCCCGTGTCACCTCCCTGTCCCCCCGTGTCCCCCCCACACCTCCTGGGTCGGTTCCCTGCAGCCATCCTGGAGTCCGGGAGCAGCGAGGAGGAGGAGGAAGAAGAGGAAGAGGAGGATGCAGAGGCAGCTACGGGACAGGTATCGCTTCCAGAATCGTTTGCCATCGGATTTCCCCCTCCTGCCCCCTTAACTCGCTGTGGGTGAAGGGCGGGTGCCCCCCTGTGTCCCCCCCATCCCTGCTGGGTGTCCCAGCTCCGGGGGCTGAGCGGGGGATGGCACAGGCACAGCGTCCCCAGCGCTCGGGGCTCAGCGGGACCTGGCAGCGCTGAGCCAAGGGAATGGCACTGGAATGCCAGTGGAATGCCAGCGGAATGCCGGTGGAATGCTCTGCCGGTGCCGTGCCAGTGCAACGTCTCGCCAACCCCGTGCCCTGCTCTGCCAGTGCAATGCCCTGCCAACGGAATGCTGTGCCAACAACAGTGCCCTGCCAATGCCATGCCGTGCCAAAGCAGGGCCGTGCCAATGCCATGCCAACAGAATGCCATGCCAAGGCAATGCCATGCCGCTGGAATGCTGTGCCAATGCCAGGCCAAAACAATGCTGTGCCAGTGCAGTACCCTGCAAACGCCAAGCCAAGCCAATGGAATGCTGTGCCAACCCCGTTCCTCATGCCCGTTTCTCCCCCAGCTGCACCCACTCCTTGGCCCGGAGCCAGGCGATGCCGAGGGGCGGCTGGCACAGCTCGAGCAAGGTGAGACTTGTCCCACCCCAGTGTCCCACCCCAGTGTCCCACCCCTGTGTCCCACCCTGGTACGTCCCTGTGGGGGTCTCAGGGCAGCTGCAGCCCCTCACAGGCCCTGTCAGTGACGGTGTCAGTGGGACAATCCCTGCCCTGGCACAGAGCTGGGTGCCAGCCCTGCTCCTGGGTGAGCTGGCTGGGCTCTGCCGGCCCCTGGGTGTGGGGGGCTGGGGGCAGGAACTCCCCTGGGAGTCTGGCGGGCACCTGAACCCCCGTGTGCCCCCGGCAGCGTCGCAGGCACTGCTGGCAGAGCTGGAGGCGCTGCAGACGGAGGTGGAGCTGGAGTGGCTGTGCCCGCAGCAAGTCCAGGCCCTCACGGCACAGGTAGGGGGGCAGAGCACCCCAACACCCTCCCCTCGCAGGGCCAAGGGTGCCAGAGCATCCCCCGGCACAGCTGGTCCGGGGGCAGCGCTGGGAGCCCCCATCCTGGCACAGGGGGCTCTCCTCCCACCTCAGGGGCAGCAGAACGAGCAGCTGCAGAGGCTCAGCCTGGCCCGGACGGCAGAGGAGGGGACACGTGAGGGGGGGACACCTGGAGCGGGGACCCCCAAGAAGGTGCCCCCTGAGGAGATGCCACCTGAGGGGGTGACCCCCGAGGAGGACCCCAACCCTGCCCCACGCTCCGGGCAACAGCTCCCAGGTGAGCCGGGGGGGGTCCCATCCCATCCCATCCCACCCCATCCCACCCCATCCCATCTCCAGGAGTCCCCCCCGGCGGCCCCCCCACAGTGTCCCCTAAGCCCGGCTTGGCCCGGCACCGGTTTAGGCTGCGCCTGAGCCCTGTTTGGGGTTAAACAGGGTGAAAGCGATACCGAAATGAGCCGCCAACGGTGAAGGGAAAGCGCAGCTGCTCCCGCTTCCCCTTTCCCATCCTGTTTTCCCACGTCAGCAATTGTG
>NW_020956904.1:0-19179 GCF_003031625.1 Empidonax traillii
TTCTGTGCTGCAAATGGGCTTCAGACTGAGATAAAGAGGACAATTTGCAGAGAAATGCATAAGCTGGAAAACAAGAAAGAAATCTGAAGTGTTAAACAGTGAAAAGCAAGGTGGGAGATTTTTATTAAGTAAAGCGATGGGTAAAAGCTCTGGAAACACTATTAATTACGGGTGGGAAAAGGCCAGAGTTGCTGCCCTTAAAATGTCTGTTTAGCAGAGTGAACCCTGTTTTTCCTGGAAGCTTTTATTCCAAAAAGCACATTCCCCCTCAGGGGGGTGGTCCCTGTTTATATCCAATTATTTCTGTCTAGCAAAGGTGGTTTTAAGGTTCCTTCCAACCCAAACCATTCCATGATTCCCAGCTCTCCTCCTTCCCCAGGTGGCTTCTTGTCTGTACCAATCCCGCCTCGTGCCCCTCAATCCCGTCCCATTTATCCTCTCTCCACCTCCTTCCCTCTGGAATATCATTTCCTGCAGGAATGGACAGGGAGAGGAAGGGACCCCACATATTCCCAGCTAACAGAAGGAGGGTTGTGAGCTCATTTCCCCCTAAAACTCCACCTGAATTCCATCTGTGTCCTCACCAGAGGGAAAATTGGAATTATTGCTCTCGTTCGACCAGCCCTGAGAAAACACCCCTGATGAACCAACCTTTCCACTCCCCTCCCTGACCCTGCAGAGACCTGCAACTTTTTGCATTTTTCCAAAGTTCTCCCTCCCCTCTTCTCCTGCTGCTGCAGTTTTTTAACTCCCAGAGATGGCTCTGTTTTGTCACAGTTTTTTAGGAGGATGTCGAACACTTGCAGTGACACTTCACGCTCTTGCTGCAAAAGTGTTTCCCACGTTCTGAGGTGCTTTGAGGTGCCAACAAAATTTAGGCTGACAGCATAATAATAAATCCAGCTCCAGATCACACTTTTAATGAACAGGAAAGATCTGACTGATTCCCTTCACCTCCCGGTTCACCCCTGGGATGTCTCTTTCTTTACTGCTCAAACAAGTCATTTATAAGATCTGTAAGGTTTTATAAAGATATTATGAGGATTTTGCAGCATAAGAATGTGTGTGATATAATAATAAGGATGTGATTTATAAGAGCTGAACCTTTATCATGGAAAACAAGGAGGGGTGATTTTTTTGCAGCTTCCTAAGACTTGTCTTTGTAAGAGAGCTGTGGTACAAAAATCCAATAAAAGCTTGGGTGGTTTAATTTATAGTAAAGCTCCTTCACACCACTCTGGGAATGGAAAACAGTCCTGGCAGGATCATTAATTACCTGCATGGTTACTGTAAAATTGTTTTATTCTAAGGGAGAATTGGAGTCAAAGTTCCTGTTGCTTGTTGGGGTGGGAGCTGTGCAGGTTTAAGCTGGGATAGTTTTCCCAATCCGGTCTCCAATCTTCTCATCAGAGCTGTAACATCCAGAGTCCTCTGCCTAAATATTTCCCCCTGGGGAATAACTAACAGGATCCAGGGTGATCCCATCTGGGCTGTACCAAAAGGGACATCAAAATGCCCTGTAAAGCATTTGAGTGTCATTATGAACATGGAACCCACACATCCACCCCCCAGTGCAGCTCATTAAAACCCTTGGACTTCCAGCTCCAAAATTCAGAACATCCTGGAGCTTTTTCTTTTTTTTTTTACTTTAGAGTGTGATTAATGACCCTTGGAATAAGTCTTGAAGCTCCATCTCCAGATGGAAGGATATTAAAAATATTGATTTATGGTGGCTTCTCGGGTGAACTTTGAGATGGACCTGCTGAGCTGCTGGAACCAGTTCTGCTGCCACCCTGGGCACTTGGGCCACGAGCTTTAGGTGAGTTGTTTCTTTACAGCATTTTTTTTGGAAATTAAAAAAAAAAAATCAGCTTTTTGCAATGTTTGATGATTTTAAAAACATTAAAAGAAACAGGGTGGGGGCTGCCAGCCCCAGGGTGCCTGTGAAATCCACCTGCAGGCACAAGGACACCAGCTCTGACTGGCTGAAAGAATTAAATAAGCCTTCCCTGGCTTGGAAGAAAGACAGGAAATATATGTGGGGCCTAAATCACTGTCACTTGTTAAATCTGCTCAGGGCTGTGTCCTCAGCTGATGTCACTTAAAGTCCTGTACACCCAGATTAAGTGGCTGTAATTGAAGAGGAGGATCTTTTAATTAGGCAGAAAATCAGGCTCATAAAACTGTTCCTGTGGCCCTGTTTCAGCCAAGGCTTGTCCTGCACGTGTGATGGTGTCCTAGAAAATCTCAGGCCCTAAATTAAAAAACTTCCAGTAGCTTTTCTAACGAGCTTTTTAAAAAATCCTTTGTTAATCAGCATCTTTTGCTCTTAAAATACACTCAGTTGGGGGGCTTAAGGAAGGTGTTTGTTCCTCTCCTGCCCCTGCAGGTTCTCAGCAGCTCTGGTTTTTGGGGGAGTTGGAAGGCAGGGGTCACTTTTTAATCTCTGTAACTGCTCCTTTGCTCCTCTCAGGAGAATTTTGAGGGTAATCCACCCACTTTGTCGTTCATCTCTACCTCAGGGCAGTGTCTTTTTCCTCCACTGATTCCTCCTTTCTGATTTTCCTTCAGCCCCTTCATCATCTCCAGCCTGGAGTGAACATCTCCAGGAGCAAAATCCCTCCCTCTGTCTCAGATCCCACAAAACCAGTGGAGATTCAAGTCCCCACCGTGGTGGGGGTGATGTCAGAACCACTTCCAGCTCCTGGAGAAGCCTGAGCCAGCCTGGGATAGGGAGGAGGAGGATGGGAAACCCCCAAATTTGGCAGGTCTGGAGCTCTTCTCCCCTCTCTGGTGGAGGGATCCCCCTGCAGATGGACAGGGATGGGTCACCACGGTCAGTTGAGGAGATCAGGGTGTTTTCCCATGGAATCAGGAGGATTCCTGAAGTGCCAGATTGGATGATGGTCCAACCCCCAGCACAGGGTCTCCAGCGTGTTTCTCCTGCCATAAAAAAAAAGCAGCAGCAACAGCCCAGGAAGCTTTTTAGAGGATGAAAAAAAGAAAAAAAAAAAAAAAAAAGAATGGATGGAGCCATTAGAGCAAAAGGCAAATTAAAGTATTAACTCTCAGAGGGGCCCTTGTTTTCCCATCTTCTCTCTTTGAATTACTTGTCATTGTATTCTTAATTTCCTCACATCAGATCATAACCTGGTCATTACCCAGCAGGTGCCAATCCCACCTGGGCACCTGCCCTTGCTCCCACTCCGTGGGGGGACACGTTGAGAGGATGGGGAGGGTTGTATTTCACCCCATTATCAGCAGAGCCCTTTAATTTTCCCAGCACATCCCCATTCATCTGGGCCTAGGCAGGGGATTGCAAGAATATATAAAACAAAATTAAAGGCTAAAAAGCTGGTGGGGTGTGATAATGAATGAGATGCTGCTGACCCGTGGGCTTTCTCTCTCTTCTGGATAATTACAGAGGAATAACTGTATAAATCTTGCTTGGATTTCCTGCCCTGTTTTCCCTTGGAAATGGATGGCTCTGCTGTGTTTCTGTTCTTCGGGCTGGAGGATTGTTTTAATTTAAATACAGCTCTGCAGCACTTCGCTGCTGTAGCAAATAGAATTAATAATAAAAAATTTTTAAAAAAATAAATAAATAAAGGAAGAAACCAAGAAAGAAGTGAAGAGTGAAGCTTTTAGTGAATTTGGTTGTTTTTGTTGAGCCTGGCTCTGAACCACAGGTGGGTGCCCAAATGCAGCTCTTGCCAAAGGATTGGCATTTTCTCTCTTAAAATCTCAGAATGGCTTGGGTTGAAAGGGACTTAAAAGATCATCCTGATCTCCTTCCACCCCCTGCCATGGGCAGGGACACCTTCCACCAGCCCAGGTTGCTCCAAGGATTTCCTCCTCCTGTCTAATCTAAACCCCTTGTCCTATCACTGTGTGCCCTTGTCCTTGAAATAAATCAGGGAGTGGGTTTGGAAGGAGAAAAATTAAAGTTAGAAAGGTGAGAAGGTGAAGGAGATGCTGGAGAGCCGGTAGGTATGGAGCCCTCCTGCTGTGTCCTTGTGCTGGTAAAACAAGTGTTCCTCATTTCTTTTTAATTTTCATCTGGAATTTCATAATTCTCCTTCAATCATTTAACATCAATGTTAAGCCAGCTGAGATCCAACACTTGCCTTGTGCTGGTGTCTCTCACCCAGCATTCCATCGCTGTATTAACTATAATATATCCAATATATTTTAATATATATTATATATATTTCATCTTCTCATTTTAGCCCGGCTTTGAAAGCCATTTCAGCCACTCCTGACCTTAATATATTCCCTAAACCTAATAAAGAAAAAAATGTGGGCTTCTTGCCACGTTCCTTATTAAAACTAAAAATTACTGATGTTGCTCTGCAGCCCCTTCCCTCTTCCTGGAACACCACGTGCCACCTGGAGAAACCTTTTCCCTTGGCCCCAGGAAGGGGGAAAAAATACTACCACGAGGTGCAGGATGAATCTGGGGCTTTAACCTGCATTTCTTGATGGAAAGTCTGTTGTTGTGGAGAGTTGTCACGGGCAGGACTATTCCATTTATTCATTATGGGGAATTCTGGGCAGTTTTACTGCAAATTGCTGGGTTTAAGTGAGGTTTGTGCTGGAAGAGGCAGAGCAGTGAGAGCAATGTGAGCCTGAGAAGGTTGTGGAGAAGAGGAGGATCCAGGGAGACCTGAGAGCCCCTTGCAGGGCCTGAAGGGGCTCCAGGAGAGCTGGAGAGGGACTGGGGACAAGGGATGGAGGGACAGGACACAGGGAATGGCTTCCCACTGCCAGAGGGCAGGGAGAGATGGGAGATTGGGAAGGAATTGTTGGCTGGGAGGATGGGGAGGCCCTGGCACAGGTTGCCCCTGGATCCCTGGAAGTGTCCAAGGCCAGGTTGGAGCACCCTGGAATAGTGGAAGGTGTCCCTGCCCATGGAACTGGATGAGCTTTAAGATCCCTTTCCATCCAAACCACTCTGGGGTCCTATAAAGTTTTTGGCAGCTGGCAAATGCTGAAGTGGCACAGGAGGAGAGAGAGAGAGAGAGCAACCCAAAACTGCCAGAGAAGGTGGGATTTTGAACTGGAGTGTGCTCACATGGAAAGGCTGAACAAGGATGAAGCTCCAGCTTCACCTGCCTGAGGATTTGGGGTTCCCAGAGGGGGGTGAGTGCGTGCTGGTCTCCAAATGAACATCCTGCAGCCTCTGGGACCCAAGGCCATGGCTCAAGGCAAGTCCATTATCTGTGGCCTGAACTCCCTGCTTTGGGATGAGGTCAGAGCCCTTAAATCCCTGCGTAGGCACTTTTGCAGATGGGGTTTAATTCCACTCATCTTCAGGTTCAGCGTCACTTCAACTCAATCAAATCAGTGCTGTTCTAATTCTGAATACAAAGTGCCTGTGAGGGGCCTTAGTGCAGTTCGAGTAACCACTTTAAATTTACACCTGTAATTCATTTAAATTTTTTAAGGTGCTTAAAAGCTTGTCTGCACATCATTTGTGGCTTCCCCTCCTCTTGGATGCTGCGTCTGATGGAAAACGTTGGCCACAGCTTGGATAGGAGAGGTTGGATAAAGGCTGGTTGTTTTCGTGGTGCTGTCAAGTTTTATTTTAAATTGCTTTAGGGTGTTTCCTTGGTTTTTTGTGGGGGTTTTTTTGAGTTTTCTCATTAAAGCAAAATGAAGTGTTAACGTTCCTGGTCTGAGAACACCTTGTGTGTGTCCATATGCATATGAAAGGGCTGTAAATCCCTACAAGCAGGAGATCACAATTTTTTGAAGTGTTTGATTCTAAGCTTTATTTCTTGAGTGTGGGAAGCACATCCATGTTTCCTGACTCCTCTAAACTGGGCTTTTTTAGCTGCTGCCTCAAAGATGAAACTTCTATTTTCATGCAGGGAAGGGGCTAAGAAAGGATTTTGAAGAGCTCTTTAAAAAAGTCCTTTCACAGGTTTCTGTTTCCCACAGAAAGATGGTGCTTGATTAATGATGTTGAATATCAGGATCATCCCAGACTGGGGGGTGACTCAGGGAGGGGAACTTATCAGAGAATCCTGGAATGGTTTGGGTTGGAAGAGATGTTAAAAATCACCCAGTCCCACCCCCTGCCATGGGCAGGGACACCTTCCACCAGCCCAGGGTGCTCCAACCTGGCCTTGGACACTTCCAGGGATCCAGAGGCAGTCACAGCCTCTCCTGATGGGAGGCATCACATCTCCCACTTCCACTCCTGAACAAACACCCCAAAAGCTGCAATTTCCCCTTTCCCATCAATATTCCCCCGAAATTCCAGCTGCAAAACATCCCAAACCTGTTTGTTGGCTTTACAGATCCCTCTTTACCACCGAGTGGAATGTGGAGCTGTGTGTTGGAATAAGGAAAACTCCTTCTGACCCATTAAAAAGCTGCTGGGCTGCAAATGCTCCCAGCCCAGCCAGGATTGCTTCAAATCCACCCCATCCCACTTCATTTCCCATAATTAGGAGCTGTGACTTCCCTGACCTGACTCTTTGTGAGATTTTGTTGTTGTTCAAAGCAGCAACCCAGCAAGGAGAAAGGGAAAGCGAACTGATTATCCATGTGGGATGGCTCTGACCTCCAGGTGGTAAAGGATTGACCAACTCCTTGATAAATTCACTTTATCTTAAAATGTATTCAGTGCCCACCTTCCCTCTGCTTTCTGGAATCACTTTGGCCTCCTGTAATCCCAAATTAGGGCTGAACTGAGAGGGAAGGGCAGAGCTGGGGATCAACGGCAGGTGTAGAAATACTGGGCTTGAATCAGAGCAAAGCTGATTTTTTGCAGCTTTGCCCTCACCCCCCTCAGCTGCTTCTCCCTGTGACCTTCCCCAGGCTGGTGAACTGCAGCTGAACCTTCTAGAAGTGCCCCAAAAAGGGCCTTTCTGATGGAAGGGGGAGCACCCTTGGGTGCTGTGGCTCAGAGATGGGGATGTCTCATCCGTGTCTCAGCCCTCAAACCCAGGGTCAGGGTCTGCAGGGACTCAGCCACCTGCCACCCATCTGCCTTTTCTCTGCTTTTCCTGGAGGAGCAGCAAAGAAACGTCTCCCATCTCGTTACCTAAAATTAGCAGCAGCAGTTTAAGCTGCACATAAAATTAATCTGATTGGGTTTTTAGAGAGAGGTTTATAATAAACAAGGCTGGGACTGTTTACAAACCTCCCTGCAATGTAATTATGTTTTTCAGCTTGAGTTGAGAGCCACGAGAGTGGCTGGTCCAGTGGCAGCTTTATTATATTCAGCGAGCCCTAATGAATAGGGAGCAGATTGTAAAATATTGTGGATTTTTTATTGTTATTCATGCAGGTGAGAGCTCTGCAGCAGGGAGGTCACTGCCTTCATTGCTCCACGTTCACAGGGAAGAGCCAAGAGCTCTGCTGAGGTTCACAAATGAGGTGCTGTCAAGGGGAAGGAGGAGATGCAGCTCTGGGGTTGGTGGCTTTGGGACAGGGCAGGTGCTGTGGGGATGATGAACTCGACCTTCAGGTCACCTTGGAGCAGTTCCACGTCCTGGGTGACTCCCTGCACTTGGGAGCTGAACTGTGCTGCTGCTTTCAGCTCCGTCCCAGAGGGTGTTCTGGGTGTGGGGGGAAGCTCTGGGATGAGCTCACAGCCCCTGCAAACCCCTGGATGTTCCCACCACGGCAGGTGGCACTCGAAATACAACCAGTTTCCCCCAGTGTGGCCGTGGCTTTGGGGCAAACCACACCAGTTTGGCCCTTCAAGGTCACAATTTAGGGAAGGATTTGGTCCCAGGCTCTTGATGACCACACCACGATGGGCAGGTTGAAACTGGGGCCAAACCCAAAATGTGTTTGTGCCTTGGAGAAATTCCCAGTGGTTGAATTTCCAGGGGGAAAAACTGGGCCAGGAAGGGGAAATTTCAGTGCTGGCTGTTCCTGCCTGGCCTCTGGGCACCCAGAGAGATCTTTAGTCCAGTTTGACCTGTAACCAGAGCCACAAGCAAGCAAAATGTTCAGGTGCTTCTTACAAGCTTCCCAGAGTTGCTGGAAGAGAAGCCAAGATCCACACCCAGAGACTGCAGGTGAAATTCAAGCTGCAAATATACATAAAGTGGTGCTTCTCTGCGTTTTCTTTGTGTTCTGGTGAGTGTTAATAATCAAGTGGGAGAAAATCACAGAGGTTTTTATTCCTCAAGTGTTAAAGCAGGAAGCAATTAAGGCTGTGAAAAGTTGCCATGGTGGCAGAAGGATGGTGGCTGGAGAGAAAGGAGGGTTGTTTTTGCAGACTGGTAGCAGGGATTGCTTCTTCAGGACCTTAATTCAGCTGAGCTGGGACAAGTTTCTCCCCAGAGCAGCAGAACAGGGAGGAAGCTCCTTGTGCAGTGTTGTTGTTTGTTGGGACTGGGGGTTGGGTGGGATTTTGGGATGGAATTGTTGGCTGGGAGGGTGGGCAGGCCCTGGCACAGGTTGCCCAGAGAAGCTGTGGCTGCCCCTGCATCCCTGGAAGTGTCCAAGGCCAGGTTGGAGCAAGCTGGGCTGGTGGAAGGTGTCCCTGCCCACGGCAGGGGATGGGACTAAATGACCTTCAAACTCCCTTCCAACCCAAACCATCCTCTGATGCCAAAATTTATCCTTTCTCCTGAGGAACTTCTCCCTCCCAGCTTCCAGTCAAACCCAGCTGCTACAAAGCAGAGATGGAGGGTTTAGTGAGCTGAGGAAGGGATTTCTGCAACAGGTGTGAAAACCTGGACCATTTTCCAGGAGAGGAGTCCCAAAAGCTGGATCCTCCTGGAAAAGTTACTTGTCTTGCTTGGTCTGGGGAATTTCAAGGTTTAATTCCACTCGTCCAAAGCACTGTAGATAAGCACTGAACTGCAACCTGCCTCTTTTCCTGTTCTGATTTCTCCCTCTCTCCAAACCCTTTTCAAGGCATCAGATTGCACAGAGTGGAGTTTGGATTAATTAAAAGAAGTTAATTGCCAAGGAGCTTTTGAAGGGGCAGGTCTTTGAGCTGGCCCAGGGGACAGGGAGTGAAGGGCTTTGGGTTCTGTGGAACCCTCAGATCCTGGTTTTGTGTAACACCTCCACTGCCAAGCTGGGAATTCAGCAAATTGGCTTCAACCCGGAGTGGGAGCTCTTTGTAAGTCATAGCTGTCCCACCCTGCCACAATTTTCCACCCAAAGCAGTTTTCTCTCACTGATTTATGAGGAAATCAGCCCGAGAAGGGGTTTCTGAAGGTCTTGGGGTGGTTCTGTCAGCCAGCTCTGCACACCATGGGTTTGGCTGGTGGGCTCCCATCCTCCTCCTTCAGAGCAGATCGGGGGACAAGTTGGACTTCAGAGCTTGACCTGGTCATGCCAGGCTGGGCAGATCCCTCCAGAGAGCTGCTCCTCTCATGTTAAGACAAGTGTTCACAGCAGGTCAGAAGAATTGTCTTCAAGCCATGTTGGAAGGGACCTCAAAAGCCATGATTCCAAACCCTGCCATGGGCAGGGACACCTTCCACCAGCCCAGCTTGCTCCAACCTGGCCTTGGACACTTCCAGGGATCCAGGGGCAGCCACAGCTTCTCTGGGCAACCTGTGCCAGGGCCTGCCCACCCTCCCAGCCAACAATTCCATCCCAATATCCAATTTTACCCATTCCGCCCTAGTCCTGTCCCTTACTGCCCTTTGTAAAAAGGCCAGGGAGTGATTTCATCCCATTGAAATCCTGAGGAACATTGGCTTTTTCTTCCCTGAATCTGTTCTGTGCAGCCTGAGCTGCTGTTTTTTCCCCCCTCCAGAGACACTTAGAGCAGCAGTGACGTGTGTGAACAGGCCAAAATTGCTAAAATTACTAAAAATTGGCCCAAATAGCCAGTGGTACTAGAAAAAGGTTTCTTAAAGGTCCTGCTTTTCAGAGGGTCAGTGTCTGAGGCTGTCTTAGCACCGAGCCCCTCCTGACTGATGCTGTGAGGAGCTGCAGCCCCTGTTTGCCTGTGGGGTTCATCTGCTGCTGGTGCTGGTTGTGGTACTGAATTCAACAGGGTGCAGACCCCAGGACTGCCCCAAGTAACCCCTGAATGCCTGTTGTTCCTGGCATCGCTGATCACCCCCAGAAATCCCTGGATCTGGGATCAGGGGGTGGTGGATGGTGCAAGCAGAGCCCGTGCAGCGCTGCAGGATCTTGGAAAAGAGGACAGAGCTCTCTGGCCCCTTTTATTTCCTCCTGGAGAATGAGCCATTAGGATAAAATAACGTTTTATTCAGCTCTCAGGGAAGGAGGGAGAGGAGGAAGGCGTTAAACTCACATTACAATATCCCACCTCAGCAAATCACAGAGGAGAGAGAGGATCTGGATTTGCTTTCCATAAAACCCTTTAGCTGTTTAATGCAGCTGAATCCCCTAATCTCCAAGCTTTAGCAGAGACTGAAGTGTCTGAGTCTTCCCAGGGCAGGGTGGAGGTTGATCAGTTGGTCTTTGTGGAGCTCTGAGATGGCAGAGCTGGGCTGTTCAATCCCAGCCACTCCAGGAATTTTCCAAGCATCAGGTTTTGTGCTCCCTCAGCAAAGACCTGCATCTGGAGGGGGCCTGGGGGTTTTGTTTCTGTTCTTATTTGTACTCAGGCACATCCCAACGGTGGGTGCTGCCCTCCTGTCTGAAGATGGCACTGCAGCATCTCACAAGTTCCCAGGATCAGCATCTCTCTCAGTTCTAAAGAGCAGGACTGGCAGAGAGAGCCCAAGCTGGGCTGGGAGGTGGGTGCTTGCACATGAGCTGTGCAGAATTCCTTCAGCCAGGCAGGGAAAAGCAGAAGGCTGCAGATAAAAGCTGGAGAATTGTGAATTCAGCTGAGGTGCTGGCTTCCTCCTCCTCCTCCTCCTCCTGATCCCAAGCCCTTGATGCTCTGCCAGGGGTGAGATGCTGAAGCAAAGCGTCTGATTGAGGCCAAATCCGTCACGGGGACGAACTGGCTCCGTTCCCCCGACCCTGCTGCCTGTGTCTGCTGGCTCCAGAACTCTGGACTTGCCTAAAATAAAAGAGGGATGTGTTGGGAGAGAGGGAAAGGAAGGAAATTCCCATCAGCTGAGGTATTTTAACAGCCAGGATCCAAAGGCTGCAGCAGTTGGGCCGTGTGGAGTCGGGGCAGTGCAGGTGGAGGGGGTGTTGCCTTTTGGATGGAGAAAAGGAGTGAGGGGGGGGAAAAATGCAGGTAAATGTTAAAAAAAACAGAAAGAAAAATAGGGAAATGGATGTATCTAGTGGGTGTTTGGCTGCAGTGGGGGGAGTGGGGCTGCTGGCAGTGCCACAGGAGGGGCTTTGCAGGATCCTGGATAAATCAGCGAGAAATGGAAAAAGGCAAAAGAAGCTGCTGCTGCTGCTGCTCTTTGCACACCCAGCTCTGAAATACCTTCCTCTCCTCCCACCCCTGGGCTGGTAGAAGTGTTTTGTAGAACCCTGCAGGGCCAGTTCTCCCCCAGTGGGAGTGCTGGGAGTGCTCTCTGCCTGCTCCCTGTGGGGAGGGAACACGAGTACGTGGCTCTGCTGCTCCACAAATCCACCGGCTCTCCATTAACCTGGGATAAAAATGGACTTACCACAGTCTGTTCCAAGGGCTTCCTGCTTCGTCCAGCCCTCTGTGCATCCCTAATTCTCACCTGCTGTGGCTGGGGCTTTGGGCAGCACCCCAGAACACCCACAAATCCCACTGGAGCACCACGGCAAAGCCATCAGTGGGGCTTTGGGGGTCCTGAGGCCGCTGCTGACAGGCAGAGGGGATGTGGGAAAGGCAAACTTGCAGGCTAGAGTCCCAGATTTTTAATGCCCTCCAAACTTTTGTGCCCTTCAAACACCACACAGTGAGACCCACTGGCCCAGTGTGAAGTGCTGGTGATACTGGTGACCCCCTTCCATCACCACCCAGGGCCTTTGCCACCCCTGTGCAGCTCCCAAACACCAGTTAATGTCTGTCCAGTAAATCGACTTCAGCTTTTGCCTTGAGCAGCTACAAATGAAACAAGAAAAAGGAAAGAAGGCAAACACTGATTAAAAACAAGCTCTAACCTCTGCTGCAGAAGGGCCAGCCTGTCATCAGAGCATCTCCTGCCATGCTCTGCTTCTCCTCCACAGAGCAAACAATTTACTCCTTGCTCTGGAATCGAAACAACTGAACTTTGTGGCCTCAGCTTGAAAAAAAAATATTACAGGTTCGTTCTGGGGAGGAGCGGGCAATTTTCCTCTGAGAGAGAATTCTTAAATGTCAGTCACAGGTTTGGGAAGGTCTGGGAATGTGTTTTGGCAAGATATTGGACTAAAAATCACAGGGTTTAATCCTTAAACCAGTGGGAGAGCTGGGGGTTGGTGGGACAAAGAGAAATCCCAAAGGATTTTTGTTCCCCTGGTGCTTGGAATGCGGGGTTGGATGTGGGACTGTTAGCAGGGGTGTCCCCTCACCAAAAACTGGAGCCAGTTAAATGCTGTGAACTCCCCTCCAGTTCTGCTTTGGGCTGAGGCAAATTTTATTCAGCAAGTAGTGGATCCCTCTCCTGAGGGAGCTGTGAGATGGTGTTTCCCTTCTCCAAGGCCTCCCATCCACCCCTGCCCAGCAGGGCAGACAATTCATTTCAGTGGAGATGCTCCTGCAATCAGAGCTGCTGGCTCTGAAGTGATTAGGAGGAATTATCCTCCATTTCTTTGGGTTGGTCACTGCAGACCTCAGTATTTCTCTTTCCTTCCAAGCCATTGATTTGAACTCCAGACATGACGTGGTGGTGGAATCTGAATTCTCGTCCAGGCTCCATCAGTCTCACAGTGAGACATCCCCCAGACATCCTTCTTGTCTGTCCCTGGATATTTAACCCCCAGACATCCTTCTTGTCTGTCCCTGGATATTTAACCCCGATGGTTTTTCCGAGGTGTGTCAGCCCTGGGGGTGGAATTATGGCCTGGAATGGCCGAGTTAGAGCCACAAAGAGATTTTGCCCTGACAAGGGGGACACAAAGTGTAATTTTACACCTCTCAGCTCAGCCCAAACCCTGTTTAACGGGCTCCTCCACCCCATCCCATCTGTTTGTCTCCAGGAGAAAACGGTTCAGTATTTTCCCCTGGACAGAGAAGGTCAGAAATTCACCTTCAAGAAATCACTGAAGGCTTTAAATCTGAAGCAGAGAAATCAGCTCCTGCTCTGTGCTAAGCAAGGACCTAAATCCTGCAGGCAGGATTTGCTGGGAAGCTGAGCCAGGGCAGGGCTGTGACTGTGATTCAGAGATCTGTGCTGTCACATCAGGCAGTGATGGCACTGCAGTCCCCAGGGCACGGAGGGTTAGGAATTTATTTAGCCTGGAAGAAAGAGGTTTTGAACCAGGGGCCCACAACAGACTTAAAGCACGAAAACTGTCTTTTACTTCAGGTTCTGATTCCTCTGATGTGGAGGCACCTCTGGGGGAATTCCTCCTGTCACAGTAAACTCAGATAAATCAGAGTGTGGATAAAGGAGGGAGGAAAGGATGGGGTTTTTTTTCCTTGTTTTGCACTGTTAGGGAAACAAAGAGCTCTGGAGCTTCCTTTAATGTTTGTGAATCAGAGATCACTTCTTGGTTGGGGTGGGTTGGTTTTTTTTTTTGAGTAAACAAGCAGATGTGCTCTCTTGCCCTGTAGCTTCAGGTTCAGACATGCACTGATGAAAATTCATTTTCCAACGTGAAGTGACACATTCCTGAGGAGTCAGAGGCAGTGCCTTGTTCTGGGATGTGCTCTCTGCTATTTCTTGTGCAAAGAAGAGGTTTTCAACCTGGCCCACGTCCTCTCCTGGGGCAGGAGCCAGGACAGGGGGATTGGGGAACCTGGATCAATCCAAGTCCTTCCTGGCCCTCAGGAACTGCTCAGCTTGGATTTTTCCCTGCAGTGGGGCTGTTCCCACAAAAGGGGCCCCATTTTGACAAATAGTCCCTTCCCAGCACTCATCTGTATTATTTTTAAAAGAATTAATTAGGAAAGTATCTAATAAATGGTGTCTCCTGAGCCACCTGGGAGCAGCCGGGCTCGGATTCCTCCCAGCCTGGAGGAGCCTTCCTGTGTCTCCTGTGCCCTGGCCAAGCCTTGCCTTGCTCATTCCCATTTATCTTGGCTGCAGACAGGGTGGAATCATCAGTCAAGAGCAGTGATTGATACCAACAGCCCACTGATTGGCTTTAACAGGCAGGAATTCCTGGGCCTGCCTTCCCTCCCCTCAGGTTTCCGAGCCATTTCTGCATGTTCCTCACTCTCCTGGCCCTGTCTCTGTCCCAGTGGTGCCACATTCCCTCTGTCCCATCAGCTCACTCTCCATAAAGCAGGCACAGAGCTGGCTGGAAAATAGATCCCTGTCCCAAGGGGAGAAAAGAAGGAAAGGGAGGAAGGTTGGATCATGAGACTATTCCCTTCCCTTCCCAAACCTTCCCAAACCTTCCCTTTCCAAACCTTCCCTTCCCAAACCTTCCTTGCCAAACCTTCCCAAACCTTCCCTTCCCAAGCCTTCCCAAACTTTCCCTTCCCAAGCCTTCCCAAACTTTCCCTCCTTCCTTGCCTCCCTCTCTCTCTCCTTGTTCCTTCTTCCTTTCTCCTCCCTTCTCCTTGTTCCTCCCTCTTTTCTTCCTTCTGCCTCTTCCTTCCTCTCCTTGTCCTCCCCACCCCCAGATAACAAGCCAAGGACAGAGACCACAGAGGAAAAATCCCCTTTTCCTACCTGTCCCTTCCACAAAAAACCACGGGATATTGCTCTGAGGTGTGTTTGTTTGTGCCTCTATCTTGTTTTCTCTCCCTATCTCTGCCTTTATTCACCCCCAGCCATCGAGGCATCATCATTTCCCTACTTCTCTGATAGGAATCAGCCAGAACAGGAATGTCTGAGCAGAGAAAGTTCCCGAGGAGCTCAGCGCTAATATCAGAGTTTGATATGCAATAAAATTGCTTTTTCTGGGAAGAAACATCCTTCTGCAAGAGAGAGAGAGAGAAAAGTGCTTGAGTGGCTGCAGCCAGGAAGGAGATTAGATTGTTGTCAGTGGACTTGACATATTTTGTTGATGCCAGGGAAAGCAAAGGAGAGCAGGGAAGAGCCAAGAGAGGAGCAGCTGTACCTGGAGAGCTCTGGGAGCCTCAGGTGGAGCTGCTGCCAGGGCAGGGATGTTTTTTCCTGTTTTTCTTTGGGGGGAGGGATGTCCAGCTCAGGATGGGGTTGAGGGGAGAAGAGCAGGTGGACTTAAGAAAAGCCTTGAAACTTGGTCCCGGTGGGAATTGCAAGGGACAGGACACAGGGAATGGCTTCAAACTGCCAGAGGGCAGGGAGAGATGGGATATTGGAAAAGAATTCCTGGCTGTGAGGGTGGGGAGAGGTTGGGATGGGATTCCCAGAGAAGCTGTGGCTGCCCCTGGATCCCTGGAAGTGTCCAAGGCCAGGTTGGAGCCACCTGGGCTAGTGGAAGGTGTCCCTGCCCGTGGCAGGGGGTGGAATAAAATGATCTTTAAGATCCCTTCCAACCCAACCCATTCCTGACTGCGTGTCCAGTTCAAACCCAGAGCAGCAGAATTCCCAGGGGACACAAAAGGCCTCCTGGAGCCTTTTTGTACGAAATCCAATAAGAGATGCAAAAGCTGCTCCTTGCAAAAGGTTTGCTGATTTTGCTGGGAATATTTCACGGAGCTGCAAAGAGGGTAAAACTCACCTCTTACATCTCATTTTTAAGGTTGAAAGCCTCTCCTCTCTTCACCACTTTTTATGGAGATGAGGGTTAAACGAGCAGTGATTTGTCTTTAGTTTGGCTTTTGCCAGCTTGCAATAGAGCAGTGATTTTCTGTCTGCGGGGTAAGGATGTTCTTTTTCCCTGGGAAATTAATATCCAGTGGAGATTTTGGACAGAGGGGGATATTGGTAACTTTGCAATACTGAGTTGCTGGGATGATGGGACTTTCTCCTGCATCTCAAGCTCAGCAGAGACCCTAAAGTAAGATCAGCCAACATTTATTCTGGCTGGTGGACCTCAAAAAAACCCACCTCTGTGAAAGCCTTGAGAGCATTCCCAGGGAAAAGAGGCTTGTGCCAAAAATCTCTTGGACAAAAACACGAGATGAAGTAATTTTTTTCATTATAAAACGATAGATTTCCCTCAATTTCCCCCTTGCAAAGGGAAGGTTTATCAGCTGAGCCCCACGTTTCTGGGAGAGCTTGTCCCTGTTCATCCAAAGGGTGATGGAATGGGGGATCCACTCTCATACAGTAGGATGGAGTTGAGGACAGGGCTCCAGAGCTTCAGGACAAGGTGTTTCTCTCCAGGAGCTGAGAATGTTGCACCCCCTCAGAGCATCCCCCCATTTACTGGCTGGTTTAGGCTTAAATACTCTGAATAAGAGCCTGAAAGGTGAATTTATTTATGGAGAGGAAGTGACTGATGCAATCTGGAAACAAAGAACCCGGCAGCTCCGAGACAGCTCCGTCTGAAATGTAAAAAAGCTGTTAAATATCCTCTTTAAAAGAGGCTGAACGGGGCCGGTGAGAAGGATGTGTATCCTGACAGCTCCGGCAGGAACCCTTTCCTGAGGTCAGTGAGCTGTGAAAGGCTCGCGTTTCCTCCCATTTAGTTGCTCTGTAAAAACACGAAGAATTCGCTTTCCAAAGGTCACCCAAAAAGCCAAAAAAAACCGCCCAGTAAAATCACCAAAGTCCCTCCGGCTGCGATTCCTTCTGTCCTTCGTGGACAGGGCAGATCCTGCCCCTTCTCCCAGGGTGGAGCAGCTGCCCTGAAGGGTCGTGTCCTGGAGGGAGGTTCTGGAGATGCCCAGGAGGGTGTTTGAGTCTGAGGATGAGAACAACCTGTGCAGAAAAATATTGGGAATGGCAAAAAAAAAAAAAAAAAAAAAAATTGGGAATGGCAAAAAAAAAAAATATTGGGAATGGCAAAATCAGGGAGCAAACTGAAGGAGTGTTAGGGATGGGCTGCCCGGGGGTGGGGGTGTGTGAAGGGTTTGTCCCGGTGTCAGGGGTGGTTTGTGGGGTCACACAGAAAAGGATTTTCTGATTGCCCCCTCTGCAAATGGTGGGTTTTATCCCTGGTCAGTCATTCCAGTAAAGGAGAAATCTGAGGGGGGATGGATGTGCTCTCAGTGGTCTGAGAGGACAACGAGAAGCCAGTGAGCAGAGCTCAGGTACCTACAGCCTTAGCTTAGTTAAACCTCCTTAGTTAAACCTCCCTTTTCCTGCTGCTTTTCATTTGTTATTTCGCTGCATCCTTGTGCCACGAGGTCAAAACCAGCTGAAATCTCCTCTGCTGTTCACGTGAGTTTAATCTTGGAACGGGAATGCAGGGAGAGTCCATGAACTGCAACTTCTGAGGCACAGAGAGGAAAGAAAATTACCACTGAATTACCTGGACTTGGACCAGAATGGATATTGCAGAGCCCAAGTTAAAAAATAAAAAAAAAAACAGGGATGTTTTCTGATGGTTTGGGAGGTATTTGCAGAGTCAGTGGATTTAATGTTCCCTAGGATGGGTTCCTAAATAAAATTATATGTAACTTAATGGCTGCAGCCATGTAGAAGATATCCCAGTGGAAGCACTGAGAATGGTTTTCGCTTCCAAGTCGAATTTCATGCCTCTTTTTTCTTAGTCAATTAACACAAGACTCCACTATTAATATTAACCAGTACAAGCCTGGAAGGCCCTCTAGTTAGTCAAGAGATGAGCAGGAGAAAATGGTGCTGCTCATCATCTTTCAAAAGGCACCAGATGCTCACAAACTCTGCAACTGAGAGTGGAGGACTTGTGGCTTGGTTTTTAAATTATTGCATGCAATTCTGGAACAATTGGCAGTATCATTAGAGCTGGTTAATTAAAGCATGACTTGCTTTCGACGGGGAATTGTATTTTGTGCTTTGGGTCTGGTGCTGACTCGGGTGGGTTTGAACCCAGGGGCTGGTTTGGGTGGAATGGAGTCCTTCCAGAAAGTTCTGAGCTGCTCTGCTGCAAAAGGAACAGTCAGGTTTTTTGACAGCTTTTAATAATTCTATTTAATTTCTGGAGAAAACGAGCTCAAGTACAAAGACTCTTCCCCTCATGTGTAAGATGTTTTCTCGTTTCACTGGGAAGGGCAACTCTGAATTTTGTTCCAGCAACAACACTGAAGGGCAAAAAGGTTCAGACCTTTGTTGGTAACTCAAGGAAATCTGTTGCAATGTTCTTTTCTATGGGATTTAAATTTTAATTGGTGAGGTTTTCTTTGCTGTGCTCTGGGGTTCCATGTGAACCTTGTCAGTCTGCTCTGGCTTCAAACCCAGACCAAACCCTAATTTACCAAACCCTAATTTGGGCTGTGTGGTGAAGACACCCCCCAGTCCCACAGCAGCCCTTGGATTCAAGGCCTCTTTCCCCCAAAATCTGGGGTTCAATGGGATAACCAGGGTCAAGGCTGAAGGAAACTCTGGCACTGCAGGAACTTGGTGTCTCTAATTGTCAGATGTCTCATTAAACGTGCAGGCATGGAGATTTGGAACAATGCAATTATATTAAGTTACATCTGCATATAAGCAGCAAGATTTGGGAGCTTTGGGGGGGGATTTATAAAAGAATTTATATCCCCCTGAGAAGCTTTTTTTTTTCTTTTTTCTTTTTTCTTTTTTCTTTTTTCTTTTTTCTTTTTTTTTTTTCTTTTTTTAATTTATTTTATGCTCTTACTGCAAACTGGTGTGTCTGGTACACAGAACTAGCTCTGGCTTGCCTGGGAGCTTTAGTGCCACACTTTCAGCATTGACAACAGGCTGTAACAACATTCCAGCCTCAATATTTCCTTAAATCTGCCTCTTCCTCTCTCGCCTCCACCTCCCCTTCCCTCAGCAAATAAAAACCTGTCATTTTAGTAGCCAGAATGAATACTGAGGATATTTTCCCACTCCTCGTTTGCTTAGCAATTAGGAGCGATGAATCAAGTCACATCTTGTCTCCTCACATCTCCCTGGACTCTGGGAACTGCTGGAATCAATCACCCAGTAGCAGATTGTTGGGACATTTAGCAGAGCAGCAGATGTAGCTGGAAGAGTCATCACCAGGTGCATCCCATCTTCTCCTTCCTAAATGTGCTGGGCTGCTCCAGCTCCAGCTCCAGCACAGGTGTGGGCTCCCTGTGTGCCCAGGAAACATGGGATGCAGGTTCCAGCACCACTAACCCTTCCTGGACCACGAGGGGGACAATCCAACTCAGAGGGACCCACGTGG
>NW_020956904.1:19696-21838 GCF_003031625.1 Empidonax traillii
GAGTCATCACCAGGTGCATCCCATCTTCTCCTTCCTAAATGTGCTGGGCTGCTCCAGCTCCAGCTCCAGCACAGGTGTGGGCTCCCTGTGTGCCCAGGAAACATGGGATGCAGGTTCCAGCACCACTAACCCTTCCTGGACCACGAGGGGGACAATCCAACTCAGAGGGACCCACGTGGGGACTCTCCCCGAAGAGATCTGCAGTCAGTGCTGGTGGTTTTGGACAGTCTCCCGTGTTTGAGCCCACTGGGAGAAACAGGGACTTGGGAATCCCACAGGCAGAAGGAATGCCAGGTTTTGTGGCCCTGAGGAAGATCTTGGGACGCTCAGGTGTTGCCCTGATTTTGTGTGTACCCAACACCCTGGGTGAGAGACATCTGGAGAACCTTCTCGACAATTCAGTAGTTAAACTGCTCTGAGAATCTGGGCAAGGCTGGGGAAGAGTTGAGAGGTTTGGCAGCTGGATTCACTTCTTTGGGAATGCCTTCATTTCACTGGGAATGTCTGCAGATGAACAAACCACCACGGGGGTCCTGGGGGTCCCTCTACAGAGGTGGAGATTCCCACCAGCACTTCCAGACAGGCTTTTGAAGAAGGTGCTGAGTGGCCTCAGTTGCAGGGTTTGTTTGCTCTGGGATGCACCTTCCCAGAGGTTCTGTTCCCCTAAATTCCTGGGAATTCTCCAAGGAAGAGTCTGAATATCCACTCAGCACAGGGAAGTTCAACAAATGAGATTTTTTGGCTCTGTTCTGGCCGTGGATGTTTCCTTTCTCCATCATTTTGCCCCCTTATTTTGTGGATACATGGTCTGTGTAGATCAGGAAAACTTCTTGGTGCTGGAATGTTGACAGGGCTGGGAAGGGAGAGGGAAATTTATCTCCAGGATCTTGAGCTGTCACTCATCTCCTGTGACCTCTCCTGTCTGGTGCCTCCACAGTCCTGAGGGAGGTGTTGGATTTAGGCAGGATCAGCCCTGGGAAATCACCCCTTTGCCCACACCAGAGAAAAAACTGAGTCTACCAAGGAGCAGCTTCATTTTCCAGAAGGCTGAGTGCGTCAAACCACCCCCTGCCCCTCAGATTCCACGTGGTCCTTGCGTTGGGTGTTGATATCCTGCGAAACTCCTGGATCTTCCCATCACCCAAACGATGGCAACAACACCACAATCCCCCTGAGCTCCAAAATGGGGGTGTAACACAGCAGGTGTGGCTTCCAGGCTGCATCCCAGGGTTCATTACTCTGGCAATTAAACCTCCTCCATCCCCCACTTCGAGACAGCCCGAGGTTCATTTCCAAGGAGCCGCCACAAGGCTGGAAAATGGGGATTATCTGAGTCAGTCCTGGAGCAAAAGCAGCTGTTCCTTCCAGCCCAGGCTGCAAATGAACCTGCTTGTCTTTGGGGGAAATGCCACCAAGCCAGGCTAAACCTCCCAAGCTGCAAATGCCAGTGCTGGGACTGGCAAAGGGCACGGGGGGAGATGTTGAACAGCAGGTTCAGCTCCAAAAGAAAACTCTTCCCTGCTATTAAGAATTTCAGTGTTCCATGAAAAAGAGAAAAGGGGGGATCAAAGAGTCATTATGTGAATTGGACAGCAGACACAAGACAGGAGAGCAGGCAGTTTTTAGTAGGTCAGCTATCTATTTAAAGTAATTTGAATTATCCGAGGATAATTGAAATCCAGTGTTCATTCATTACTCTCTCTTAAATGATTATATCCACAGCTCTGCCTCCCATTTATTTGGTGACCCCCTCCCAGACCTTCAGCTTCTCTGGCTGGAAGAGGTCACAGGATTATTTTCCTTCAAATTATAACACGTGTAGTCAGGGGGTCTTCAAACACAATTGGCTTGGCCTGGTGACAGCTGGAAGGAGAGAAACTGCCTCCATCTTATCTGGGGCTATTTTTATTCAGCTCTGCAACTTAACACTCTTTTTTTTATTATTATTATTATTATTGGTGTTGCTCTGCTCACCAAGAAAATAAAGCCATTGTCTCCTGCATGGCGGGGTTGGGGGTTTGTTTTCCAGCGTGAGACACCAACAGCAGTGGGTTGTGTCAGATGAGTGCAAGGGTTGGGGTGGCCTTTTTGGTTTTGCCGAAGGGAAAAGGGAAAAAAAAGGAAAAAAAAATTAAAAAAAAA